>NW_026019474.1:0-45598 GCF_003254725.2 Canis lupus dingo | reverse complement strand
GAACTGGTTTGGAAGTTAGTATGTAGCTCCCTTCTGAGGGAGGAATTCCTCTGAAGTCGCTGGATTGAGCTAAGAGACACTTGCCTCTCACAAAACTTGCGTCCCGTATCGAACGAAATCCTTTGAAGCGAAGCGTACAGGCGTTCAGCATGTGGGAGGTACAAGCCATAAGCTCAATCCAAAGGAGTGTGCATGCCTTGGAGGCAGCTGTCCCCTAGCACGAAATTGACAAGGCAGACAGTTGGTTCTCACTTCGCTACTGTCCTGCATACAACGAAATGCTGTGGAAGTAGACCGTACAGGCAGTCAGGATGGGGGAGGTACAGGCCATAAGCTCAACTCTCAGAAATGTGTATGCCTTGCAGGCAGATGTCTGCTTGCCACTCGTTCATGGGAGTTAAAACGTAGCATGACTCTAATTGAACAAGGCTGTTGGAAATCCCTGTATTGAACTCAGATACACATGAGTACAGGCCTGACACTTCCACATGCTTTTCACGCAACCTCTTCCAGCACCTCACTTAAGGATGATAGGAGCTATGTCTACAGGCAGTCAGGATGCGGGAGGGTCCTGCCCTGAGCTCAGCTCTCACAAGAAAGCATCCCTAGAAGCCAGGTTTCAACTAGCTGCGTTTTTATGACTGTGGTGTCCTTCTAACCTAATCTATACTTGGTCACTCCAGTCCCCAACTGGGCCTCAGCTGGACCTGGTGCCTCTGGTACTTAGTTTGGCCTCACCTGGACCTGGTGACTGTGTTCCCACCTGGGCCTCAACTGGTCTTATGACTTTTGTCCCCACCTGGGCCTCACCCAGACCAGGTGACTGAGTTCCACCTGGGTCTTACCTGGACCTGGTGAATCTGGTCCCCTCCTGGGTATCACCAGGACCTGGTGACTCTGGTCCTCACGTGCGCCCCACCTGGACCTGGTGACTCTTGTACCCACCTGGGCATCATCGGGATATGTTTAGTCTGTTTCCCAAGTGAGACTCTGGAACATTTAACTTTGGTCCTCACCTGGGCCTCACCTGGACCTGGTGACTCTGTTTCCCACATGAACCTCACCTGGACCTGGTGTCTCTGCTGTTCTTCTAGCCTCACCTGTACCTGGTGACTCCAGTCCCACTCCCCCCGGGCCTCACCTGGATTTGGTGACTCTGGTCCTCAGCTTGGTTTCATCTGGACCTGGTGACTGTGGTCCCCACCTTGGCCTCACCCAGACCTGCTGACTCTGGTTCCCACCTGCGCCTCACCTGTACCTGGTGATCTGGTTCTCACATGGACCACACCTAGACCTGGTACCCGTGCTGTCCTTCTAGACTCACCTTTAACTGGTAACTCTGGTCTCCACCTGGGCCTCACCTGGACCTGGTGAATCTGGTCCCCACTTGGTCCTCAAGAGGACCTGGTGACTCTGGTCCTGAGGTGGATATCATTGGGACATGGTTATTGTGTTCCCCACCTGGGACTCACCTCGACCTGGTAACTCTGGTCCTTACCTGGGCCTCACCTGGACCTGGTGATTCTGGTCGGCACCTGAGACTACCCTGGATCTGGTGACTGTGGTCCCCACCTGGGCCTCACTTGGACCTGGTGACTCTGATCCCCATCTGGGCCTCACCTGGCCCTGTTGACCATGGTCCTCAACTGGGCATAATTGGGACCCGGTGACTGTGTTCCACAACTGGACCTCACCTGGACCAGGTGACTCTGGTTCCCCTCTGGGTCTCACCCTGACCTGGTGACTGTGAACCCCACTTTGGCCTGACTTGGACCTGCTGACTCTGGTTGCCACCTGCGCCTCACCTCGAACTGTTGACTCTGGTTCTTTCAAGGGCCTCCCCTGTACCTGGTGCTTCTGGTCCCCACCTGGGCCTCACTGGGACCTGGTGAGTGTGGTTGCCACCTGCACCTCACCTGGACATGGTGATTCTGGTCCCCACCGGAGCCTCACCCATACCTGTTGACTTAGGTCCCCACGTGGACCTCACTTGGACCTGGTGATTCTGGTCCTTGCCTGGTCCTCACCCGGACCTGGTGACTCTGTCCGGGTGTTGGGCTCCATTTCAGTGAGACGTTTCCGAAGCTCACAGGCCTCAGCTGGAGCCCGGAAGGAGGCAGGTGCGGCCCTAGGGACGGGGAGGCCGCCTCCTGCATGGCCTCCTGCAGTGCGTAAGTGTCCCGCAGATGGCGCCCGACTCCAGGCCCCGCCCAAGGAGCGTGCATGCGCAGTAAGCCTCCTCCGCCTGCACTAACAGGAACCCGCCTGTGCTTGTGAGGCCTGAGGAGGACGTGGGGTCGCGTCCACGCTGATGAGCCCCAGCCTCCTCAGGACCCGCGGTGAGGCTTCAGTAGGACATTGGGCCGTGTTCACGCTGTCAGGAGTCCCGGTCTCCTCAGGACCCGCGGTGAGGCTTCAGGAAGCTGTGGGCCCGCATCCACGTGACAGGAGCCCCTGGGCCTCCTCAGGACCCGCGGGGAGGCTTCAGGAAGATGTGGCGCCGCGTCCACTCTGGCAGGAGCTCCCGGGCTCCTCAGGACCCAAGTTGAGGCTTCTGGAAGATGGGGGCCACATCCATGTTGACAGGAGCCCCGGCCTCCTCAGAACCCACGGTGAGGCTTCAGGAGGATGTGGGGCCACGTCCACACTGACAGGACGCTGACCTCCTCAGGACCCCCGGTGTAGACTTTGGGAAATATGGGGATGTGTCCATGCGGACAGAAGACCCCAGCCTTGTCAGGGCCCGTGGTGAGGCCTAAGAAAGATGTGGGGACCGCATCCACACTGACAGGTCTCCGGCCTCCTCAGGACCCCCTCTGAAGTTTTGGGAAACTTTGGGGCCACGTCCATGCTGACAGGATCCCCCAACCTCCTCAGGTCTTATGGTGAGGCTTGAGGAAAATGTGGGGCCACGTCAACACTGACAGGACCCCCGTCCTCCTCAGGACATGCACTTGGCTTCGGGACATATGGGGCTGCGTCTATGCTGCCAGGAGCCCACAGCCTCCTCAGGACCCGCAGTGAGTTTTCGGGGGGACGTGGGGCCATGTCCAGGGTGACAGGAATCCCCCGGCCTCCTGAGGACCTGCTGTGAGGCTTCCAGAGGATGTGAGGCATAGTCCACAGTGACAGGAGACCCGGCGTCCTCAGGACCCGCTGACTATGACTCAGGAACACATGGGGCCGCGTCCGCACTCACAGAAGCCCGGCTTCCTCAGGACCCCCTGGAGGACTCTGGAGGCGCCGTTGGGGGCCACGTCCACATCAGAAGGGACTACTCAGAACCACAGGGTAAGTGAATGGGTAGAATGAATGGTAGGGTCAGGGGAAGGGAGGCAGTTAGTGGTTAGGGTTAAGTCAGATGTTAGGGGTTAGTGATTAGGCTTATGGTTACAGATTAGAGGTTAGGGTGAGGGATAAGGGTAAGGGTCAGTGGTTAGGAGTTAGGATGGGGGTTAGGGATTAGGGAAAGGGGTTAGGGTTAGGGACAGGATTTAGAGTTAGGGTTAGGGTTTAGGCTTTAGGGATTAGGGCAGGAGGTTAGGAGTTGGGGTTAGGGTTATGGTTAGAGTTAGGGTTGGGCTTAGGTTTGCAGTTAGGGTTAGGGGTAGAGGCAGGCACCCCAAAGGGAGGGCGATGTGGGACTCGATCCTGGGATCCCAGGATCACACCCTGAGCCGAAGGCAGATGCTCAACCACTGAGCCAACAGGTGTCCCCCAGGGTTTGGTTTCAAATCTAGTTTGTCTGATATAAGTACGGGTCCTCCAGCTTTCTTTTGCTGTCCATTAGCGTGATAGATGATTTTCCATCCCCTGGCTTTCAATCTGCTGGTGTCTATAGGTCTAAGGTGAGCATCTTGTAGGCAGCATACAGATGGATCTTGTTTTTTTAATAAAGATTTTATTTAAGAGAGAGAGAGAGAGAGAGGCAGAAAATTAGGCAGAGAGAGAAGCAGGCTCCCCACCAGGAGCCCAATATGGGACTCAATCCCAGACTCCAGGATCACACCCTGAGTCAAAGGCAGAGGCTCAACCCCTGAGCCACCCAGGCATCCCGGATCATGTTTTTTAAGCCACTCTGATACCCTATATCTTTTGATTGGAGCATTTAGTCTATCAGCATTCAGAGTGATTATTGAAAGATATGAACTTAGTGCCTTTGTGTTACCTGTAGAGTTGGTGTTGCTGGTGATGTTCTCTGGTCCTTTCTAGTTTTTTGCTTTTGGTCTCTTTTTTTCCCCCACTAGAAGAGTCCCTCTTAAAATTCCTTACTGGACTGGTTTAGTGGTCATGAACTCCTTTATTTTTTGCCTGTCTGAGATCCTTCTATGCTGAATGACAGCCTTGCTGAAGAAAGAATTCTTACAAATTGAACTCCAATTTAAAAAAAATTAAAAACATAAAATAAATTTTTGCTATTATGATTGAGGAAAATGGCATTTTATGTTCAGAAATTTTTAATTTCTTCCTATGGAGATTAAATAAATTTTGATGATTATTCTTAAAAAAACAAAAGAAAGAATTCTTGGCTGCATACTTTTCCCATTCAGCATATTGAATATTTCCTTCCACTTCCTTCTGGCTTGCCAAGTTTGTGGACAGATCTGCTGCAAACTGATTCATCTTCCCTTGTAGGTTAAGGACTACCTCCCCCAAGCCCCACCTCCACTGCTTTCAGGATTCTTTTCTTGTCTGTGTATTTTGTGACTTTGACTCTGAGGTGCCTGGGTGATGGTCAGCTTCTGTTGAATTTATTGGGAGTTCTCTGTCTCTCGATTTCAGTGTCTGTGTCCTTCCTCAGGTTATAGAAGTTTACATAATTCATTCAAATAAAACTTCTACCCCCTTTTCTCTCTCTTCATCTTCTGAGTCTCCTATGATATGAATGTTATTGTTTTAATAAGTGGCTGAGTTCCCTCAGTCTGCCTCTGTGGTCCATAACCTTTCTTGTTTTTAAGGCTTCCACTTGGGACTGCATCTCAGTTATAGCATTTTTAACGTTGGCCTGACTAGATTTTAGTTCTTTTAGTTCTACAGTAAGGGATTCTCTAGTTTTCTTCTATGCTCTTTTTCCAGCCCAGCTGCTATCTTTCTTTTTCTTTTTTTTTTAATTTTTATTTATTTATGATAGTCACAGAGAGAGAAAGAGAGAGAGGCAGAGACATAGGCAGAGGGAGAAGCAGGCTCCATGCACCGGAAGCCCGATGTGGGATTCGATCCCGGGTCTCCAGGATCGCGCCCTGGGCCAAGGGCAGGCGCCAAACAGCTGCGCCACCCAGGGATCCCTAGCTGCTATCTTTCTAATCATTGTTTTAAACTGTAGTTAGACATCATATATGTGTATTGATGAACTTCCTGGCTGTGAGTACTACCTCATGTTATTTTATGGAGGTGAATTTCTCCATCTCATTATTTTTTCCAGAAAAGAAAGAAGGAAGAAAAAGAAAAACCAAGAAAAACAATAACAACTGCCCTCCCCAATAAAACACCAGATTATTTTGGCCTGGTTGTTAAAAGATTCTAAATCCCAAAATATGAAACACAATTAAAGTACCATGAAAGTAAAAATAAGAAATATATAAGGTACATACATAAAAATTAAAATAAAGCAATTAATAAAAAAGAATCAAAGTAAATAAATGAAAATAAAGCACAAAGTACAAAGGAAGCTAAACCCTACTTTCCAGGCAGAGCTGAAGCTCTGCAGCCTCTGTGGTCCGACAACTTGGTGGCAGCGAGTGGTCTGTGCGGGGTCTGGGGATGGGCCTTGGCACTGATTCTCAGGTGCACATCTGCGGGGTCAGAGGCGGGGTGGGCGTCAGCGCCTCTGGCCTCCAGCGGGCGGCGCTGTGCTGCTCCCTGAGACTCGGCGCTGATGGGCGGGATGCCAGTGGGGACGCTGGGTCCTCTGGCTCTGGGGCTGAGCATCCCGCCCCCCCAGTCTGCAGGGGCCTCCACAGAAGAGCCCCCAAGCCCCCGGGTCTCCGCCGCTTCTCTCAGAACCCTGCGTTCACTCTGCCTGCGTCCGAGCTTCTTTTGGTTTTGTTTTTTTATCTCAGACTGTTGTGCCCAAGATTGCGAATCCGAGAAACCACTGAGAAGCCGACACCGATGCAAACGCACCAGGGTTTATTTACAAGCTCAAGCTTGCGTCCAAGTACACCCTGACACAACGGAGCAGGGACTTGGACCCCGAAGTGGGTTTTAGCTGAGTTTTAAGGGCTGGTCTTGGGGACCTCCAGAAGGGCTGGAGCAATTCCTCAAGTTCTGTTTACATTTTGATATGGGGCCTTCAAGGGCATTGAGCTCTGTTCTCATTCTAATAGGGGCTTCCTGCCCTAGGCCTGGGCTCAGTTCTTATGCTAATGTGGGGCTTTCAAAGACATTAAGCTGTAAACTTTTGGTTTTTTGCTGTAACTGAAGTAATGGAAATTTCAGCTCTTCTTTGCAGGGGCGTGGGATGGCTGGACGTGTGCTAACACTGGACTTAAAGTGGAATGGCCTTAATTTTCTCGGCCTCCACGCATCCCGTCTTCCTATCTAGCTCCTTCCCCCTTCCCTGGAGCTCCTAAGAGAGCAATTGCAAATGACCTCTGGTGGCAGCCTGTGTTGGGGGACAGGCCCAGGGATTTGGGATCAGGAAGACCTGGAGCTCAGGCATCCAGGCTGTGCAGCCAGATTCGATGCTGCAGACTCTTATTCCCTAAGGCTATCTTGACAACTGACTTCGTACATAGAAAAGCTCTCCTTTGTCTTTAAAAGATGAAGAGCAAGTCAAAGCAGTTTTTCTCTGCCCATCTGATTGCTCAGATTCCAAACTGAGACATATTTCCTGTTAATAAGGATAATTTACTATCCATAGTACTATGGTTAAAATATTCTGACACAAGTAATTCAGAAGGATGAGGGTTTCTCATCTCTTTCTTCACAGCTCAGTCACTCATCAGGAAATGCATCTTTATGGATTTGGAAAGAACCGAGAGACATTATTACCAATGGTCATATTATTAGATTAAGGATTCTTCCCTGAGATCCCAAGAAGGCAATTTTTCCTCGGGCTTGAGGAGGCCTCTTGGAGTGAGGTTAAAATCAGAAATTGTGAGTTTGGGTTTCAGATAATGAACTGGTTAGCTACGTAAACACGGACAGGCACTTAGGTTCTTTTTGAATTTCAATTCCCTTAAAAGCTATAGAATAATTTCTAAACACCTCATTGGACTGTTGTAGGATTTCTTTATTGCTAATATAAGTTAACATTCATATGGCACATATTATGTGCCACGAATTGTGTCATGTTTCACATAAAAGAACTCATGGGATCCTCCAACAACCCTATGGGCAGATACTGTTATCTTGATGGGCCAACTAAAGGATTCGAACTCAGGAAGCCTGGCTCCAGGCCATTATGGCCACCAGAAAATATTTATTAAGTACTTACTAACGTCCTAGGTATTGTACAAATAAAGTCCAACTCTTTACTCATTAGAGCTCTATGGCACAGGCATTATTACTGTCACAGTTTTGCAGAGAAAGAAGTAGGTTCAGAGCCTAAGCTCAAGGGACTTGCCCAGAGCCCTACAATTCAGAGGCAGAAACCTTCCTTTTCCTCATAATATTCTCCTTCCACCACTTACCTTCTCCTTTCTCTAAGTCTTAATATAAATGTTGCTTCTTCTAGTCATCTTCTCTGAGGCCCCAGTTAGACTAAGCCTTCTTATATATGTACTTGTAGTAAGCTGTATATTTACCTTTATATTGGCTACTATAATCTTGTTTAGTTGTCTTTCGGTCACTTTTTGGTTAGTATCCGTCTCTCCCACCAGCATGGCCTGGAGGGAGCTAGGGACTGCATCTATGTCTGGTTAACTTGGTATTCCTAGCACCTTGCACATAGTAGCTATGCACCAAATACTTAATAAATTAATGGATCCCTAACCTTCTTGAGTTGATGTTGATAAACATTAGAACATGAAATGGACAAAGATAAGAATGAAATTGCTGAATGAAATGATAAAAAGCAATTTTATCCATTCACTCATTCAGTATTTTATCAGGTGCCTACTGTGTGCCATATCTGAGCGAAGGAAAACGATACGTGATTCCATTAGGGTATTATAATAGCAACTTAAAAATTGGCCTTCTAAGGCATTTGCTATAGTTGAAAGCTCTAACGAAAAGGCTCAGTGATTAGGAAGGAACTCAATAAAATCAAAATAAAGTATTATCTGGGCAGTAATTTCCCAGTAAATTTGGTTTAATAAAAATTTCACATGAATCATTTCTTAACTGACACTGAAGCACTGTGAACTCTTTGGAAGACAAATGTCAAGAAAATAAATGTTATGCATTGCTAATTTTAAATGCACTTGCAATATGGTGTCTAATATAAAAGAAGTATTTTTATCTGATTTTTGCTATTTATTATCCTTTCCTGCTTTTCAGATTGAGGAGGCATTATACGTGTTCATAAGTGTTTTTCTTTCCTTCTGATATAAAATTCTTACTTTGTTCTCATCTAAGGAACTCTTTAAGAATAAGGCAAAAATTAATTAAACTATTCTAAAAATGTTTTCACACTTGGAGCCTGATTCATTTAAGTCAATTTTCAAAATAAATCTTATTTATTAGAAAAAAAACACATAGATTTATAGGGAAATTGAGAAGATAGTACAGAGAATTCTCATGCACTCGCACTCAGTTTCTCCAATTATCAATATCTTATATTAGTATGGTACAAATATTAGCTAATGAATCAATATTAAAATATTCGCATTAACCAAAGACCATACTTTATTCAGATGTCCTTAGTTTTTGCTAAGTTACCATCCCTCACATCACATTACACTTGTCCTCATGTTTTCTTAGGCTCCTCTGGATTGTGACAGTTTTTCAGCCTTTCCTTATTGTTGTTGAACTGGAACACTTTGAGAAGTAGAGTATTTTGTAAAATTTCCCTCAGTTGGGACATGTCTGTTTATCTCATGATTGAACTGTGATTGTGAATCATATACAGAGATATACTGCCATTTTTATTATATCATATAGGGGATAGATACTATCAACATGATTTATCAGTCTTGGGAGGCAGATGTCTGCTACCCACTCCTACATGGGAGTTAGAACCTAGCTACACTCTAATTGAAGAAGGCCATTGGAAATCGCTGTATTCAACTCAGATACACAGGAGTATAGGCCTGACGCTTCCACATGCTTTTCTTACAACCTCTACCAGCACCTACCATCAGGATGTTAGCAGCTAAGTCTACAGGCAGGCAGGATGCGGGTGGGTCCTGCCCTGAGCTCAGCTCTCAAAAGGAAGCATGCCTCGAAGCCAGCTTTCTACTAGCTGCGTTTTTATGGCCATGAGAACGTAGCAGCATTGTAAGTCAGGAGGTTCCATGTACACCGCTCTACTGCACCTGGAGACACAAGCATTGAAGCCTGCAGCTAGGCCCTTGTGTCCTATGAGCTTCTGACAAACTTGTCTAGTGAGGAGGTTCGAAATTCCATCTGAAGGCTGTGTGGAACTGAAGGGACTGGGGGTGAGCTCAAGTCTCAGAAGCAAGTACCCATTGGACACTGCGTTCAACTAGCTTCTCATGTAAGGAACTTAGTATGTAGCACCAAACTAAGAGAGCAGTTCCTCAAATATCTCTGGATTGGGATATGAGACACTAGTCGTGTGGGCCGGCACCTTCCACTAACCTCTCACAACCCTTCTGTCACACATCGAGGCTAGGCCTGATAGGAGCGAAGTGTATCTGCAGTCAGCATGTGGGAGGTACAGGGCATGAGTTCAACTCTCAGAAGTGTGTATGCTTTGCAGGCAGATGTCTGCTAGACACTTATTGATGGGAGCTAGAAGCCGAGCTACACTCTAATTGAACAAGGACGTTGGCAATCGCTGTATTGAACTGAGATACACGAGAGTACAAGCCTGTCACTTCCACATGCTTTTCACACAACCTCTGCCAGCACCTAACATAAGGATGCTAGGACCTATGTCTACAGGCAGTTATGATGCGGGAGGGTCATGCCCTGACCTCAGCTCTCACAACGAAGCATGTCTAGAAGCCAGGTTACAACTAGCTGCGTTCTTATGGCAGTGAGAACATAGCAGCATTCTGAGTCAGGAGGTTCCAAGAATACCACTCTACTGCACCTGGAGACACTTTCCAGGCCTGCATTATTCCACTTGCGTCTCACCAGCTTCTGACAAACGTCTCTGGTCAAGATGTTCGAAACTCATTCTGCAGGCAGTGTGGAACTGTGGGACTGGGTGTGAGCTCAACTCTCAGAAGTAAGTTGCCTTTGGACACGGGGTTCAGATAGCTTCTCACGTATGGAACTTAGTATGTAGCACCAGTCTAAGACAGGAATTACTAGGAAATCGCTGGATTGAGCTTGGAGGCACTAGTCTTGTGGGCCGGCACCTTCCACTTACCTCTCACAACACTTCAGTCATACATCGAGCCTAGGCTTGTAAAGAGCGAAGTGTACCTGCAGGCAGGATGTGGGAGGTACAGGCCATAAGCCCAACTCTCATAAGTGTGTATGCCTGGGAGGCAGATGTCTGCTACCCACTCATACATGGGAGTTAGAACCTAGCTACAGGGATCCCTGGGTGGCGCAGTGGTTTAGCGCCTGCCTTTGGCCCAGGGTGGGATCCTGGAGACCCGGGATCAAATCCCACATCGGGCTCCCAGTGCATGGAGCCTGCTTCTCCCTCTGCCTATGTCTCTGCCTCTCTCTCTCTCTCTCTGTGTGTGTATGTGTGTGTGTGACTATCATAAATTAATTAATTAAAAAAAAAGAACCTAGCTACACTCTGATTGAAGAAGGCCGTTGGACATCGCCGTATTCAACGCAGATACACGTGAGTACAGGCCTGTCGCTTCCACATGCTTTTCTCACAACCGCTCCCAGCACCTAACATTAGGATGTTAGCAGCTACATCTACAGGCAGGCAGGATGCGGGAGGGTCCTGTCTTGAGCTCAGGTCTCAAAAGGAAGCATGGCTCAAAGCTGTAGTTCAGGAGGTTCAATGAATACTGCTCTACTGCACCTGGAGACACAACCATTGAAGCCTTCGACTTGCCCCCTGCGTACCATGAGCTTCTGGCATACATCTCTAGTGAGGATGTTCGAAACTGTATCTGCAGTCAGTGTGGAACTGTGAGTGACTGCGTGTGGTCTCACCTCTCAGAATCAAGTTCCCCTGGACACTGCTTTCAACTAGCTTCTCTTGTATAGAAGTTAGTATGTAGTGCCAATGTATGAGAGGAATTCCTCGGTAGTCGCTGGATTGAGCTTCAAGACACTTGTCTCCTGGCCTGCACCTTCCAATTGCCTCTCACACCACTTCTGTCATGCAACGAACCTAGGCCTGTTAGAAGCGAAGTGTACATGCAGTCAGTGTGGGACCCAGGAAATTTCTTTTATTATTTATGATAGTCACACAGCAAGAGAGATATAGAGAGGCAGAGACATAGGCAGAGGGAGAAGCAGGCTCCATGCACCGGGAGCCCGACATGGGATTCGATCCCGGGTCTCCAGGATCACGCCCCTGGCCAAAGGCAGGCGCTAAACCGCTGCGCCACCCACGGATCCCGGGACCCAGGAAATTTAACAAAAATCCCCTACTCCTGGGGATTAGCAGAGGAGGACAGATGCCATTTTGTGCTACACCTGTCACCCCCTGTATGACCCCTACATAAACTGCTTATTGCTTAAGGTGCTGCCCCACCCTAGTCAAGCTTTTGGGCACGCCTACTCAGAAATCGGCCCATAACAATGTAACCCTGCTTTGTGCCCGCCAAAACTGCGCGCCAATTCTGACCAAAGTAATAGGCCAGCTCAAATGGATACTATAGGGTAAGATGTAATTCAATCGGCCACCTGCGTGTGGACCGACATGTCTGAGCAACTTTCTGTGTATCCCATGGGCCACTGGCCCCTATAAAGCTGCTATGCCTCTTAGTCTCAGGGTCCAAGTCCCTGCTCCGCTGTGTCAGGTATACTTAGACCCACGCTCCAGCTTGTAAATAAACCCTCTTGTGTTTGCATCGGTGTCGGCTTCTCGGTGGTTTCTAGGATTCACAATCTTGGCCACAACATTTGGGGGCTCGTCCGGGATCTGAGAGACCTCCAGGACCTTATCCGGAGGATTTCACGCGTGGTGAGTGCACTCAACTTTTTCCACCTTTTGCATGTATATTCTCTGAGAGCTCCAACCTGTAGGAATTCCAATCTGTATTAGGTCAGCATTGGCTTAGGCGGACGCGCTGGTGGGCCATCAACCGGGGGTCTTGAGGAGACGTCCCTTGCCCCTGCCTGGAGGATGGAGGTCCTATCTGTAAGGAGGACGGAGGTCCACATCTGTATGGAAGACGGGGGTCCTCATCTGTAAGGAGGACGGGGGTCCTCATCTGTATGGAGGATGGGGTCCTCATCTGTAAGGAGGACGGGGGTCCTCATCCATAAGGAGGATGTGGTCCTCATCCGTAATGACGACAGGGGTCCTCATCCATAAGGAGGTCTGGGGGTCCTCATCCGTAAGGAGGACGGGGGTCCTCAGTCTGTATGGAGGACGGGGGTCCTCATCTGTAAGGAGGGCTGGCTGCCAGCCCTTCGGATTACTTTCTGTCTTGTCTCCGCAGCCGCACTAGAACGTTTGTCTGTTACTGTGTCTTCTTACCTCTTTGCGCGCTGGTCTGTTACCTGTTTGTGTGCTGGTCTGTGTTACTGTGTTCTTGTTAACTGTGTGTTTGACTGTGTTACTTGTGAACTGTCGTAACTGTCTGTGCCTTGGTGTGGACAGGGGACATAATGGGCAGATGCAAACCATACCCTTGTCTCTTATGCTCTCCCACTTCTTGGATGTTAGGGAAGCAGCTCTTATTCTGAGCATAGACATACAGAGAGAGAGATTCCAAATTTATTGCATATCAGAATGGCCAACCTTTGATGTGGGATGGCCCCGAGAAGGAAATTTTCACCTACCTATTATCTTACAGGTTAAGGCCGTGAACTTCAGGGACAAACCAGATGGCCACCCTGACCAGATGCCCAACATCCTGGCCTGTCAGGACATGATCGAGAATTCCCCTCCTTGGCTAAAACCCGTTTTTACTCCCCAAAGCACACAACTCGCCTGAAGGTAAGGAGAGACTCCGGGTCCACCGCCAGACTCTAATGGCAGGTCTCCAGGCTGCCGCGTGCAAGACTACCAATCTGGCCAAGGTCTATGATGTGAGACAGGGTAAGGATGAGAGTCCAGCAGCCTTCTTAGAGGGAGCAATAGAGGCTTTTAGGCAGTACACCCCTATGAACCCAGAAGCCCCGGAAACAAAGGCCGCAATTATCATGGCTTTTGTTAACCAGGCCGCTCTGAACATTAAAAAGAAATTGCAAAGAGTAGAGAGACTGGGAGAGAAGAGCTTGCAGGACTTAGTGATAATAGCAGAACGAGTCTATAATAGAAAAAGTCCGGAAGAACTGCATGTTACCACCCCACACGCTATTAAAGGGGTACTCAAACAGCCCCCAGACAGCTGGATCAGCAATGCCCATCTGACCCATTATCAGAGCCTACTGCTAAACCCCACCAGAATTTTATTTAAGCCACCGACAACCCTGAATCTGGCAACGCTACTCCCTAACCCAGACTGGGACCCCCCTCTGCATGACTGTCAAGAAATTTTGGCACAGGTGTACGGAATCAGAGCTGATCTCCAGGACCAGCCACTGCCGAACGCCAATGCCACCTGGTACACGGACGACAGCAGTTTTGTCCGAGAAGGAGTCCGATTTGCGGGGGCAGCCATACCATAACCACGGAGACAGAGACCGTCTGGGCGGAGCCATTGACAGCCTAAATGTTGGCTCAATGGGCAGAACTGATCCCACTGGCCAAGGCACTGACCATGGAGGAAGGTAAACGAATAAACATCTACACCGACAGCAGGTACGCCTTTGCCACCGCTCACATTCACGGAGCCCTTTACAGAGAGAGAGAGAGCTTCTGACAGCAGAGGCAAAGACTGTTAAAAACAAAACGGAGATTCTTGAACTCCTGAGGACCCTCTGGCTGCCCAAGGCCCTAGCCATCATCCACTGTCCGGGGCACCAAAAGGCAGACACACCAGTAGCCAGGGGAAACCGGCTAGCCGATTTAAAAGCAAAGGAGGTGTCCCTTTTGGTGACCCAGGTCTTAGCAACCACGCTACCTGATCTGGGGGAACGGAACCTGCCGGACACCCCCAACTATAGTGATGCTGACTTACACTGGATCAAACACTTGCCTATGACCCAGTGATTGTGTGGCTGGTGGAGGGCCACAGACTCCAGCATCATCTTGCCAGAGGAACTGGGACGGCGAGTCCTATCCAAAACGCATCGGAGTACTCACACGGGAACAAGGAAGATGGAAGACCTCATACGACATGCAAAGATCACTATTAAAGACTCTCGAGCAAAGATCGAGCAGATCGTGGCAAGCTGCCACTCATGCCAGTTAACTAATGCCACCGCCCATGGATCTAACCCAGGCACCTGGCTCCGGGGGGACCGCCCAGGAGCCTACTGGGAAGTGGACTTCACTGAGGTAAAACCTGGAAAATATGGATACAGGTATTTATTAGTGTTTGTAGATACTTTTTCAGGATGCACAGAGGCATTTCCCACCAAACATGAAACGGCACAGACCGTGACCAAGAAACTGCTGGAAGACATCTTACCAAGGTATGGTTTTCCTGTTAAGATTGGGTCAGACAAGGGCCCAGGATTCTTCTCTAAGGTAACACAGGGAGTGGCACTAGTACTTGGGGCAGATTGGAAATTAGATTGTGCATATAGGCCCCAGAGCTCAGGACAGGTAGAGAGGATGAACAGAACACTAAAGGAGACCTTAACTAAATTAGCCCTGGAGGGATCCCTGGGTGGAGCAGCGGTTTGGTGCCTGCCTTTGGCCCAGGGCGCGATCCTGGAGACCCGGGATCGAATCCCACATCGGGCTCCCGGTGCATGGAGCCTGCTTCTCCCTCTGCCTGTGTCTCTGCCTCTCTCTCTCTCTGTAACTATCATAAATAAATAAAAATTAAAAAAAAATAAAATAAATTAGCCCTGGAGACTGGCGGGGACTGGGTGACTCTCCTCCCCTTCGCCCTATATCGGGTGAGGAACTCCCCATATAAGATGGGACTGACTCCCTACGAGATCATGTTCGGTCTTCCTCCACCTGTTATCCCCATTTTAAAACTTGAGGTGCTTGCTGAATTTGATGATCACCAACTTCTTTTCTCCCTCCAAATGTCATGAACCCATGAGCAGGTGTGGCCTAAGCTGAGGGCCCTCTATGAGACTGGGCCACCCCCGGATCCCCATCGATATCAGCCAGGTGACTGGGTGTACATGTGTACGTGTGGAGATACCAACACCGGACACTTCAACCTCGCTGCAAGGGACCTACACCCTGATCCTGACCACTCCCAATGCTCTCAAGGTCGACGGGATTACTCCCTGGTCCACTACACCCACGTCCAGCCAGCTGACCCACATACCGTTCTCAAGAACTTTGTTCCAGAATGGAAAAGCCACCCGGACAAGGACAATCCCCTAAAGCTAAGAGTGCACCGTTCTCACTAATTTCACACCTCCAAGACTCCCTAGTCTGAGGTTGTCCTTCAAAATAGAAAGGGATTAGACTTAGTCTTCTTACAACAAAGGGTGTGTGTGTGGTGTGTGGGGGGGGTATGTGCTGCCTTAAACGTAGAATGCTGCTTCTTCGCTGGAATATAAATGGCAGCGAGAACAGCAACAAGGTTGGTTAAAATCCTGGTTTAATCATTCCACCTGGCTCACTCTAAGAGCAACCTGGACCCTTGATTGGATCCTGCATAGGATCCTCTGAAAAAGGGGGGAATGTGGGACCCAGGAAATTTAACAAAAATCCCCTACCCCTGGACAAGCAGAGGAGGACTGATTCCATTTTGTGCTACACCTGCCACCTCCTGTATGACCCCCACATAACCTGCTTATTGCTTAAGGCGCTGCCCCACCCTAGTCGAGCCGCTGGGCACACCCTAATCGGAAATCGGCTCAGAACAATGTAACCCTGCTTTGTGCCCGCCAAAACTGCGCGCCAATTCTGACCAAAGTAATAGGCCAGCTAAAATGGATACTATAGGGTAAGATGTAATTCAATCGGCCACCTGCGTGTGGACCGACATGACTGTGCACCTTTCTGTGTATCCCATGGGCCACTGGCCCCTATAAAGCTGCTACGTCGCCTCTTAGTCTCGGGGTCCAAGTCCCTGCTCCGCAGTGTCGGGTATATTTGGACCCATGCTGGAGCTTGTAAATAAACCCTCGTGTGTTTGCATCGGTGTCGGCTCCTTGGTGGTTTCTCGTATTTGCAATCTTGGGCACAAGACCAGGGCCTGCTGCCCTGACCTCCCTTCCAGGGCCACACTGACCGCCCCACAGGCCCTCTGTGCCCGAGGCACACAGGCACGGGGATGCGGGGAGGGGAGGAAGTGCCCCGGAACCCGGCCAGCCCAGGCCCCCAGGACAGAGGGAGCACAGACCTCCTAGGTCGCTTTGCACAGACCCTGGTGACCTGAGGCTCCCTGACTGTCACTCTGTCCCAGCCCCTCCTGGCCCGCGGGGCACAGGCTGAGTCCCAGTAAAGTCCGTGGGGTCCTGACCCTGGTGTCTGGCCGCCCCTGGTAGGCACGTGGGGACGTCAGCTGTGTGTGTGCCTGGCGGCGCCCCTGCAGGGGCTGGTTGGGGCCTGGGTGGTGCCCCTCCTCCTCTCTGGGGGTCTCTCCACGCCCCGTGCACAGAGTTCCTGGAGACACAGAAATGGGCTGGCTGTGCATTTTCGCACCACAACACTTTCTTGACTTGCTACAGCAAACGGGCTCAGAGCCGAGGGTGTGCACCTTCCCCTGGGCAGGGAGACCTTTCTGTCCTTTAGGGAGGGCAAGAATCACACGGGGTGGGGGGCGGGGGCTGGAGTCCCCCACCTGGGAGCATGTGTGGACTCCGTGTGGGGGCTTGTGTCCTGAGGTTTCAGCCTGAGAGACGGTTCTGAGGACAGCAGAGCTGACCTGGACCTGCAGCTCATGGGCTCCTGCGCTGGGTCCCCGCAGGGCAGCTGGACCCCGGCCTTGGGCCCCCTGGGGCCCCAACACCTGGAGGAGCCTGCCTCCTGCTGTGGGTGTTGGTGGGGCCAACCGGCCTACCCCTGTTCTCCCCACCCTGGGGTGTCCCGGGATCCCCAGGGCTGCCCTAGGTCAGCGACCCTGGATCTGTGGGGCACGACCAGGGCCCAGGAGGTCACATCCAGCTGTGAGAGGGCTCCCTCAGCCCAGAGCCAGAATCCAGGCCCAGGCCAGGGCCATGGGGGGCTGGATCCCATTAGTCTTTGTGTTGGGCCTGGGGGGGACTCAAATCACCCCAGCCCTCACAGAGCCCAGGGCCAGGCCAGCCCAGGTCCCTCTGGGTTAGGGGCTGGTGTCCTGTGCAGGGTGTGCCGCCCTCCAGGACGGACAGTGGGAGGAGGCAGGGCACAGTGCATCCTGTGCTCCACCCACCTGCACCCACCCTGTCGGGGGCTCCCGGCATTCCCTCTTCCTTGCAACCCCTCGGTACTCTATGGGACACCAGGGCTCTGATGGGAGTAGGCTGTCCAGAGAACCCCGGGGAGGCTGAGCATGTCCCACAGGGGGCAGCTGCACCGGGTCCTTGCTGGGAGCCGATGGTGTTGGGGCAGAGGTATGATGGTGGTGGAGTGTGGGGGATGGTGTAGGGGTGGTGGTGTGGGGTTATAGTGTGGGTGGGGATTGTGTGGGGGTGTGAGGGGGATGGTGTAGGGGGGATGGTATGGGGGCGATGCCATGGGGGATGATGATGTAGGGGGATGGTGTGGAGGTGGGGAATGAGGGGGATGGCAGTGGGGGCCTGCGGACACAGGGCATCCCCTTTCTCTAAGATGCTACACGGAGACGTGTACAGATAAAGGCGACCCCAGTCTGGGGTTTGCTGTGACACCTGCCCCTCGGGCCCCGCGTGGTCAGTGCAGGGCCCTGGCTGGACCGGGGGCATTATCTGGGGGTCATCATACTATGTATGTTTACAAATTGCAAATTGTCTCAAATGAAATGCATAGACTTTAGAAATATATAAAGCATCGAGGGTGGGTGTCACCCTGAGCCGTCTGGCCCTCATCGGATCGATGTGTGTCCTGCTCCAGCCACGGCCATGCTGCCTGGCCCCCAGGTCCCCTTACTGCCCCCCACGGACCCCACCCCAGCCCCTTGCCTTTCAGGCGGCTGTCCCTCAACCCTTTGGAGTTCAGCTCACATGGCAACCCCTGGAGGCCCCATCCTAGTGGCCTCCTCATCCCCGAACTCCGGGTGTGGGGGCACGGGGGTCATCCCCAGCACCTTACCATGCGGCGGTGTGTGTTGTTGGCTGCTGTTGCTACCCCCGGCCTCAGAAGCCCCGTGTTTCCTACCCAGAAGCCCCCGGGCCTCCCCTGGGGCCCCGAACCCCCCCCCCCCGGCCCAGGAGCCTCACCGACCCCAGTAGCGGTCCCAAAACATGGTGTGGCTGCCGAACGTCCTGTTGACGTCCAGGCCTATCTGCGTGATGTCCCTGGAGGAGACCAGGGCCTCCTCCTTCATTTCCTGCGCGAAAACCTGGGGAGGAGGAGCCGGCATCAGGGACACAGACCCCGACCTGTCACCAGCTGCCGTCCTGGGCAGGGAGCCCTGGGGTCACCATGGGAGTGTGTCCTGCCAAAACCTCCTTCCTTCCCCTGGGAGGCCGGGGATGGCGGCAGTGCGCACCATGCCCATAGGTACCTCATGTGAGGGCCTCTGCCCAGCTGTTGTGGGCTGGGAGGTGACTGAGGGTCAGCCTGGGTGGGAGGGGACAGGGGGTCAGCCCAGGTGGGGAGGGGACATGGGGGTGTTGTGCTCAAGATTGTGAATCCGAGAAACCACTAAGGAGCCGACACCGATTCAAACACAGGAGGGTTGATTTACCAACTCGAGCTTGCGTCCAAGTATACCCGACAGGGCAGAGCAGAGACTTAGACCCCGAGGTGGGTTTTAGCTTAGTTTTGTTTTTTGTTTTTTGTTTTTTTTTAGCTTAGTTTTAAGGGCTGGTCTCAGGTACCTCCAGAAGGGCTGGAGCAATTCCTCAAGTTCTGTTTACATTTTGATATGGGGCCTTGGAGGGCATTGAGCTCTGTTCTTATTCTAATAGGGGCTTCCTGCCCTTGGCTTGGGCTCAGATTTTATTGTAATGTGGGGCTTTCTAGGACATTAAGCTGTAAACTTTTGTTTTTTTTCCTGTAACTGAAGTAATGTAAATTTCAGCTCTTATTCACAGGGGCCTGGGATGGCTGGACATGTGCTAACGCTGAACATAAAGTGGAATGGCCTTAATTTTCTTGGCCTCCACATGTCCCATCCTATCTAGCTCCTTCCCCCTTCCCCAGAGCTCCTAAGAGAGCAATTGCAAATGACCTCTGGTGCTAGCATATGTTGGGGGACAGGCCCAGGGATTTGGGATCAAGAAGACCTGGAGCGCGGTCGTCCTGGGTGCTGTGCAGTGGGATTCCATGCTGCAGACTCTTATTCCCTAAGGCTATCTTGAAAACTGACTTTGTACATAGAACAGCTCTCCTTTGTATTTAAAAGATGAAGAGCCAGTCAAAGCGGTTTTTCTCTGCCCATCTGATTGCTCAGATTCCAATGTGAGACGTATTTCCTGTTAATAAGGATAATTTACTATCCGTAGTACTATGGTTAAAATATTCTGACACAAGTAATTCTGATGGATGAGGGTTTCTCATCTCTTTCTTCACAGCTCAGTCACTCATCAGAAATGCATCTGTATGGATTTGGAAAGAACTGAGACACATTATTACCAATGATCATGTTATTATGTGAAGGATTCTTCCTGAGATTCTTCCCCTGGTTTAACTGACACTGAAACACTGTGAACTCTTTGGAAGACAAATGTCAGGAAATAAATGTTATGCATTGCTAATTTTAAATGCACTTGCAATATGGTGTCTAATATAAAAGAAGTATTTTTATCTGATATTTGCTATTTATTATCCTTTCCTGCTTTTCAGGTTGAGGAGGCATTATACGTGTTCATAATCGCTGTATTGAAATGAGATACAGGAGAGTACAAGCCTGTCACTTCCACATGCTTTTCACACATCCTCTGCCAACACCTAACATAAGGATGCTAGAACCTATGTCTACAGGCAGTTATGATGCGGGAGGGTCATGCCCTGACCTCAGTTCTCACAACGAAACATGCCTAGAAGCCAGGATACAACTAGCTGCATTCTTATGGCAGTGAGAACGTAGCAGCATTCTGAGTCTGGAGGTTCCAGAATTACCACTCTACTGCACCTGGAGATACTTTCCATGCCTGCATTATTCCACTTGCATCTCTCCAGTTTCTGACAAACGTCTCTGGTCAAGATGTTCGAAACTCATTCTGCAGGCAGTTGGAACTGTGGGACTGGGTGTGAGCTCAACTCTCAGAAGTAAGTTGCCTTTGGACACGGGGTTCAGCTAGCTTCTCACGTATGGAACTTAGTATGTAGCACCAGTCTAAGACAGGAATTACTAGGAAATCGCTGGATTGAGCTTGGAGGCACTAGTCTTGTGGGCCGGCACCTTCCACTTACCTCTCACAACTCTTCAGTAACGCATCGAGCCTAGGCTTGTTAAGAGCGAAGTGTACCTGCAGGCAGGATGTGGGAGGTACAGGCCATAAGCTCAACTCTCAGAAGTGTGTATGCCTGGGAGGTAGATGTCTGCTATCCACTCATATATGGGAGTTAGAACCTAGCTACAGGGATCCCTGGGTGGTGCAGGGGTTTAGCGCCTGTCTTTGGCCAGGGCGCAATCCTGGAGACCCGGGATCGAATCCCACATCGGGCTCCCGGTGCATGGAGCCTGCTTCTCTCTCTGCCTATGTCTCTGACTCTCTCTCTCTCTCTCTCTCTCTCTTGTGTGTGTGACTATCTAAATAAATAAATTAATAAAAAGAAAGAACCTAGCTACACTGAATAAAGAAGGCCATTGGACATCGCCATATACAACACAGATACACATGAGTACAGGCCTGTCGCTTCCACATGCGTTTCTCACAACTTCTCCCAACACCTAACATTAGAATATTAGCAGCTACGTCTACAGGCAGGCAGGATGCGGGAGAGTTCTGCCCTGTCCTCAGCTGTCACAGGGAATCATGCCTAGAAGCCAGCTTTCAACTAGCTGCGTTCTTACGGCAATGAGAAGGTAGCAGTATTCTGAGTCAGGAGGTTCCAAGATTACCACTCTACTGCACCTGGAGATACCGTCAGGTCTGCATTGTTCCACTTGTGACTCAGAAGCCTCTGGCAAACGTCTCTGGTGAAGATGTGCGAAACTCACTCTGCAGGCAGTGTGGAACTGTGAGGGACTGAGGGTGAGCTCAACTCTCAGAAATATGTTGATTTTGGACAAGGCGTTCAGCTACTTTCTCACGTATGGAACATAGTATGTAGCACCAGTATACCACAGGAATTACTAGGAAATCGCTGGATTGAGCTTGGACGCACTAGTCTTGTGTGCCGGGACATTCCAATTACCTCTCCCAACACTTCCGTCACACAGTGAGACTAGGCCTTTTAGAAGCAAAGGGTACCTGAAGGCAGGATGTGGGGATACAGGACATAAGTTCAACTCTCAGAAGTTGGTCCGTTTGCAGGCAGATGTCTGCCAGACACTTACTCAGGGGAGCTAGAACCGAGCTACTCTCTGATTGAACAAGGATGTTAGCAATCGCTATATTGACCTAGGATACACGTGAGAACGGGCCTGTCACTTCGACAGGCTTTTCACACAACCTCTTCCAGCACCTAACATAACGATGCCAGGACGAATGTCTACAGTCAGTATGCGGGAGGGTCCTGCCCTAACCTCAGCTCTCACAGGGAAGCATGCCTGGAAGCCAACTCTCAACTAGCTGCGTTCTTATGGCAGTGAGAAGGTAGCAGTATTCTGAGTCAGGAGATACCAAGATTACCACTCTACTGCACCTGGAGATACCGACCAGGTTTTCATTGTTCCACTTGCGTCTCAAAAAACTCTGGCAAACGTCTCTGGTGAAGACGTGTGAAACTCACTCTGCAGGCAGTGTGGAACTGTGAGGGACTGAGGGTGAGCTCAACTCTGAGAAGTAAGATGCTTTTGGAAAAGGCGTTCAACTACCTTCTCACGTATGGAACTTAGTATGTAGCACCAGTCTACCACAGAAATTACTAGGAAATCACTGGATTGAGCTTGGAGGCACTCGTCTTGTGTGCCAGGAGATTCCAAATACCTCTCCCAACACTTCCATCAAGAAGCGAGCCTAGGCCTTTTGGAAGCTAAAGGTACCTGCAGGCAGGATGTAGGGTTACAGGCCAAAAACTCAACCCTCAGAAGTGTGTATGCATGGGAGGCAGATGTCTGCTACCACTCGTAGATGCGAGTTGGAAACTAGCTACACTCTGATTGAAGAAGGCCGTTGGAAATCGCTGTATTCAACTCAGACACACGTGAGTTCAGGCACAACGATTCCACATGCTTTTCTCAAAACCTCTCCCAGCCACTAACATGAGGATGTTAGCAGCTCCGTCTACAGTCTGGCAGGATGCGGGAGGGTTCTGCCCAGAGCTCTGCTCTCCAAAGGAAGCATGCCTGCAAGCTAGCTTTCCACTAGCTGAGTTGTTATGGCCGTGAAAAAGAAGCAGCATTGTAAGTCAGGACGTTCCGTCAATACCGCTCTACCACCCCCGGAGACACAAACATTGAAGACTGCACCTTGGCCCTTGCGTCCCACGAGCTTCCGACAAACAAGTCTAGTGAGGATATTCGTAACTCCATGTGCAGGCAGGGTGGAACTGGGAAGTACCGCGTGTCAGCTCACCTCACAGGAGGAAGTTCCCCAGAGAGATAGCTTTCAACAAGGTACTCGGGTTTGGAAGTTAGTATGCAGCTCCCTTCTGAGGGAGGAATTGCTCAGAAGTCGCTGGATTGAGCTAAGAGTCACTTGCCGCTCACAAAGCTTGCGTCCCGTATCGAACGAAATCCTTTGGAAGCGAAGCATACAGGCGGTCAACGTGGGGGCGGTACAAACCATAAGCTCAATCCAAAGGAGCGTGCATGCCTTGGAGGCAGCCGTCTGCTGGGCGCGAAACTGACAAGGCAGACACTTGGTTCTCACTTCGCTACTGTCCCGCATACAACGAAATGCTGTGGAAGCAGACCGTACAGGCAGTCAGGATGGCCGAGGCAGAGGCCATGAGCTCAACTCTCAAACTGTGTATGCTTTGCAGGCCGATGTCTGCTAGGCACTTATTCAGGGGAGCTAGAACCGAGCTACACTCAAACTGAACAAGGACGTTGGCAATCGCTCTATTGAACTCAGATACACGAGAGTGCGGGCCTGTCACTTCCACAAGAGTTTCACAAAACCCCTTCCGGCACCTAACGTAACTATGCTACGACCTCCGTCTACAGGCAGTCAGGATGCGGGAGGGTCCTGCCCTGACCTCAGCTCTCACAAGGAAGCATGCCTAGAAGCCAGCTTTCAACCAGCTGCCTTCTTATGGCAGTGAGAACGCAGCAGTATTCTGAGTCAGGAGGTTCCACGATTACCACTCTCCTGCACCTGGACATACCCCCCAGGTCTGCATTGTTCCACTTGTGTCTCAGAAGCCTCTGACAAACGTCTATGGTGAAGATGTTGGAAACTCATTCTGCAGGCAGTGTGGAACTGTGAGGGACTGAGTGTGAGCTCAACTCTCAGAAGTAAGTTGCCTTTGGACAGGGCGTTCAGCTAGCTTCTCACCTATGGAACTTAGTATGTAGCACCAGTCTCAGACAGGAATTACTAGGAAATCGCTGGATTGAGCTTGGAGGCACTTGTCTTGTGTGCCGGGACATTCCGCTTACCTCTCACAACACTTCAGTCACGCATCGAGCCTAGGCCTGTCTGCAGCGAAGTGTACCTGCAGGCAGGATGTGGGAAGTACAGGCCATAAGCTCAACACTCAAAAGTGTGTACGCCTGGGAGGCAGATGTCTGCTATCCACTCGTACATGGGAGGTAGAAACTAGCTACACTCTGATAGCAGAAGGCCGTTGGAAATCGCTGTATTCAACTCAGATACGCGTGAGTTCAGGCCCAACGCTTCCACATGCTTTCCTCACCACGTCTCCCAGCACCTAACATAAGGATGTTAGCCTCCACGTCTACAGTCTGGCAGGATGCGGGAGGGGTCCTGCCCTGAGCTCTGCTCTCCAAAGGAAGCATGCCTGCAAGCTAGCTTTCCACTAGCTGAGTTGTTATGGCCGTGAAAAAGAAGCAGCATTGTAAGTCAGGACGTTCCGTCAATACCGCTCTACCACCCCCGGAGACACAAACATTGAAGACTGCACCTTGGCCCTTGCGTCCCACGAGCTTCCGACAAACAAGTCTAGTGAGGATATTCGTAACTCCATGTGCAGGCAGGGTGGAACTGGGAAGTACCGCGTGTCAGCTCACCTCACAGGAGGAAGTTCCCCAGAGAGATAGCTTTCAACAAGGTACTCGGGTTTGGAAGTTAGTATGCAGCTCCCTTCTGAGGGAGGAATTGCTCAGAAGTCGCTGGATTGAGCTAAGAGTCACTTGCCGCTCACAAAGCTTGCGTCCCGTATCGAACGAAATCCTTTGGAAGCGAAGCATACAGGCGGTCAACGTGGGGGAGGTACAAACCATAAGCTCAATCCAAAGGAGCGTGCATGCCTTGGAGGCAGCCGTCTGCTGGGCGCGAAACTGACAAGGCAGACACTTGGTTCTCACTTCGCTACTGCCCCGCATACAACGAAATGCTGTGGAAGCGAAACGTACAGTCAGGATGGCGGAGGTTAAGGCCATGAGCTCAACTCTCAGAAGTGTGTATGCTTTGCAGGCTGATGTCTGCCAGGCACTTATTGAGGCGAGGTATTCCCCAGCTGCACTGTAATTGAACAAGGGCACTGGCAATCGCTGTATTGAACTCAGATCCACGTGAGTAGAGTCCTGACACTTCCACTCGCGTTTCTCCAATCTCTCCCAGCACCTCACTTAAGGATGTTCACAGCTATGACTATGGGCAGGCAGGATAGGGGAGAGTCTTGCCCTGAGCTCCGCTCTCACAAGAGAGTATGCCTAGAAGCCAGCTTTCAACCAGCGGCGTTGTAATGGCTGTGAGACTAAAGCAGTCTTCTAACTCAGGAGGTTTGAAGAATACCACTCTACTGCACCTGGACACACCTTCCAGGCCTGCCTTATTCCACTTGTGTCTCACAAGCTTTTGACAAACGTCTCAGGTGTAGATTTTTAAAACTCATTCTGCAGGCAGTGTGGAACTGTGAGGGACTGAGTGTGAGCTCAACTCTCAGAACAGAGATTCTTTTGGACTCGGGGTTCAGCTAGCTTCTCTCGTATGGAACTTAGTATGTAGCACTTGTCTAAGACAGGAATTACTGGGAATCACTGGTTTGAGCTTGGAGGCACTAGTTTTGTGTGCCGAGACTTTCCACTTACCTCTCACAGCACTTCAGTCACGCATCGAGCCTAGGCCTGTTTGCAGCGAAGTGTACCTGCAGGCAGGATGTGGGAAGTACAGGCCATAAGCTCAACTCTCAAAAGTGTGTACGCCTGGGAGGCAGATGTCTGCTACCCACTCGTACATGGGAGTTAGAAACTAGCTACACTCTTTGAAGAAGGCTGTTTGAAATCCCTGTATTCAACTCAGATAATCGTGAGTACAGGCCTGACACTTTCACATGCATTTCGCCACCCTGTCCCAGCACCTAATATAAGGATATTAGCAGTTACGTCTAGGGGCAGGCAGGATGCAAGATGGTCCTGCCCTGAACTCAGCCTCAGAAGGAAGCATGCCTAGAAGCCAATTTTCTACTAGCTCGTTCTGATGGCCGTGAGAACGTAGCAGCATTGTAAGGTGGGATGTTCCATGACTACCGCTCTACTGCACCTGGAGACACAACCATTGAATCCTGCCACTGGCCCTTGCGCCCCATGAGCTTCTGACAAACATGTCTAGTGAGGATATTTGTAACTGTATCTGCAGGCAGTGTGGAACTGGGAAGGACCATGTTTCAGCTTATCTCCAAGTGGGAAGTTCCCCAAGAGAGAGCTTTCAGCTACGTTCTCAGGTTGGAAGTTAATATGTAGCTCCCATCTTAGGGAGGAATTCCTCAGAAGTCGCTGGATTGAACTAAGAGGCACTTGGCTCTTGCAAAAATTGCATCCCGAATTGAACGAAATCCTTTGGAAGTGAAGCGTACACGCGGTCACTATGTGGAAGGTACAAGCCATAAGCTCAAGCCAAAGGAGTGTGCATGCCTAGTAGGCAGCTGTCCGCTAGGCGCGATTCTGACAAGGGAGACACTTGGTTTATACTCCGCTTCTCTCCCATATACAACGAAATGCTGTGGAAGCCGTACTTTCAGGTAGTCAGGATTGGGGAGGTACATGCCATAAGCTCAACTCTCAGCAATGTGTATGCTTTGCAGGCTGATGTCTGCTAAACACTTATCGAAGCGTGGTATAGCCAAGCTACACTCTAATTGAACAAGGACGTTGGCAATCGCTGTATTGAAGTCAGATGCATGTGAGTACAGTCCTGGCACTTCCACTTGCATTTCTCCAACCTCTCCCATCATCTCACTTAAGGATGTTAGCAGGTATGACTATGGGCAGGCAGGATGCGGGAGGGTCCTGCCCTGAGCTCAACTCTCACAAGAGAGCATGCCTAGAAGCCAGCTTTCAACTGGCTGCGTTCTAATGGCCGTAAGATCATAGCAATCTTCTAACTCAGGAGGTTCGAAGAATACCACTCTACCGCACTTGGAGACACCTTCCAGGCCTGCATTATTCCACTTGCTTCTCACAAGCTTTTGACAAACGTCTCTGGTGAAGATGTTCAAAACTCATTCTGCAGGCAATGTGGAACTGTGAGGGTTTGGGTGTGAACTCAACTCTTGGAAGAGAGATGCTTTTGGACTTGAGGTTCAGCTAGCTCTCACATATGGAACTTAGTATGTAGCACCTGTCTAAGACATGAATTACTAGGAAATCGCAGGATTGAGCTTCGAGGCCCTAGTCTTGTGTGCCGGGACTTTCGTCTTATCTCTCACAACACTTCAGTCACGCATCGAGCCTAGGCCTGTTACCAGTGCAGTGTACCTGGAGGAGGATGTGGGAAGTACAGGCCATAAGCTCAACTCTCAAAATGTGTACGCCTGGGAGGCTGATGTCTGCTACCCACTCGTACATTGGAGTTAGAAACTAACTACACTCTGATTGAAGAAGGCCGTTTGAAATCGCTCTATTCAACTCTGATAATGGTGAGTACGGGCCTGATACTTCCACATGCAAATGGAATCGAAACAAATAGAATCACATCGAATAGAATCGAAAAGAAAGAATCGGAAACTATCGTACTGATATGAAAAAAAATGGAATTGAATCGAATCGAATCCAAAAGGATCGAATCGCATCGAATTGAAAAGAATCGAATCGAATCGAAAATAATTGAAACAAATCAAATAAAAAGGAATTGAATAGAAAAAATCGAATCGAAATGAATTGAATCGAATCGAAAAGAATCGAATTGAAAAGAATTCAATCGAAGAGTTTCCATTCGAATCGAATTGAATCGAAAAGAATCTAATCGAACCAAAAAGATTAGAATGGAATCAAAAAGAAACGAATCAAAAAGAATCTAATCGGGGATCCCTGGGTGGCACAGCGGTTTGGTGCCTGCCTTTGGCCCAGGGCACGATCCTGGAGACCCGGGATCGAATCCCACGTCGGGCTCCCGGTGCATGGAGCCTGCTTCACCCTCTGCCTCTGTCTCTGCCTCTCTCTCTCTCTCTGTATGACTATCATAAATAAATTAAAAAATTTTAAAAAAAGAATCTAATCGAATCGATTCATAAGAATCGAATCTAATCGAATTGAAAAGTTTCGAATCCAAATGAATCTAACCGAAAAGAATGGAATCAAAAAGAATAGAATTTTTTCAGAAAAAACGAATCGAAGTGAATCGAATCGAAAAGAATTGAATTGATTTTAAAAGAAAGGAATTCGAATTGAAAAGACTCGAATCGAAAGATTCGAATCAAATCGAATCGAAACCAAAAGAATCGAATCGAATAGAATCGAAAAGAAATTAATCGAAAACTATCATATCGAAAAGAAAAAAATCGTATCGAATCAAAAAAATCGAATCGAATTATATCGAAAAGGATCTAATCAATTCTAAACGAATCAAAAAGAATCGAATCGAATCAAAAAGAATCGAATCGAATAGGAAATAATCGAAATAAATCAAATAAAAAAGAATCGCATAGAAAAAATCGATTCGAATCGAAAAGAATCAAATCTAATCGAAAAGAATTGAATCAAATCGAATCGAAAACAATCGAATCCAATCGAATCGAAAACTATCGAATCCAAATGAATCTAATCGAAAAAAAGTGGAATCAAAAAGAATCGAATTGTTTCAGAAAAAACGAATCGAATTGAATCAAATCGAATAGAATTAAATGGAATCGATTTTAAAAGAAAGGAATTCGACTCGAAAAGACTCGAATCAAGATTTGAATCAAATCTAATCGAAACAAAAAGAATCGAATCGAATCTAATAGAATCGAAAAGAAACTAATCGAAAACTATCATATCGAAAAGAAAAAAAATCGTATCGAATCAAAGAAATCGAATTGAATCGAATCGAAAAGGATCTAATCAATTCTAAATGAATCAAAAAGAATCGAAACGAATCGAAAAGAATCAAATCGAATCGAAAAGAATTGAATTGAATGGAATCAAAAACAATTGAATCCAATCGAAAACAATCGAATCATAGAGTTTCAAATCGAATCGAATTCAATCAAAAAGAATCTAATCGAACCAAAAACATTCAAATGGAATCAAAAAGAAATGAATTAAAAAGAATCAAATCGAATTGAATCGAAAAGAATCGAATCGAATCGAATCAAAAATAATCGAATCCAAATGAATCGAGTCGAAAGGAGTGGAATCGAAAAGAATCGAATCGTTTAGAAAGAAACAAATCGAATTGAATTGAATCAAATAGAAAATAATCGAATCGAATCGCACCAAATCAAAAGAATTGAATCGAATGGAAGTGAAAATAATCGAATCAAATCGAATCGAATCAAAATAATCGAATCGAATCGAATTGAAAAGAATCGAATCGATTCGAAAAGAAAGGAATTCAAATCAAAAACATTCGATTAGAAAGATTCGAATCGAATCGAATTGAATAGAAAAGAATAGAATCAATTCAAATAAAAAAGAAACGAATAGAAAACTGTCGAATGGAAATGAAAAAAATCGAATCGAATCGTATCGAAGAGAATCGAATCGAATCGAAAAAGATCGAATGGAATCGATATAAGAATCTAATCGAATCGAATCAAAAAGAATCGAATCGAATCGAAAAGGATCGAATCGAATTTTATCGAATGGAAAAGAATCAAATCAAATCGAAAAGAATTGAATTGAATCGAAAAGGATTGAATCGAATCAAATCGAATAGAAAAGAATCAAATCGAATCGAAAAGAATCGAATCGAATTGAATCGAAAAGAATCAAATCAAATCGAAAAGAATCGAATCAAATTGATTCAAAAAGAAAGAAATTCATATAGAAGAGGCTAGAATCGAAAAGAATCGAAACGAATCGAATCGAAAAATATCGAATTGAATCGCACCGTATCAAAAGAATCAAATCGAATGGAAGTGAAAATAATCGAATTGAATCGAATCGAATAAAAAAGAATCGAATCGAATCAAAAAGAATTGAATCGAATCGAATCGAAAAGAATCAAATCGAATCGATTCGAAAAGAAAGGAATTCAAATCAAAAACACTCGAATAGAAAGATTCGAATCGAATCGAAAAGAATCGAATCGAATAGAAAAGAAACGAATAGAAAACTATCGAATGGAAACGAAAAAAATCGAATCGAATCGGAGAGAATCGAATTGAATCGAAAAAGATCAAATCGAATCGAATATAAGAATCGAATCGAATCGAATTGAAAAGAATCGAATCGAATCGAAAAGGATTGAATCGAATTGTATCGAATAGAAAAGAATCAAATCAAATCGAAAAGAATCGAATCGAATAGAAAAGAATCGAAAAAATCTAATAAAAAAGAATCGAATCGAATCGAATCGAAAAGAATCAAATCGAATGGAAAAGAATCGAATAGAAAAGAATCAAATCGAATCAAAAAGAAGTGAATCAAAAAGAATCGAATCGAATCAAATCGATTGAAAAGATCGAATCAAAAAAATCAAAGAGAATCGAAACGAATCAAAACGAATCAAATCTAATCGAATTGAAAAGAATCATTGAATCAAATCGAAAAGAATCTAATTGAATCGTATCGAATCAAAAAAAATCAAATAGAATCAAATCGAAAAGAATAGAATCGTATTTAATTGAATCAAAATAATCGAATCGAATTGAATCGAAAAGAATCAAATCGAATCAAAACGAATCAAATCAAATCGAAAAGAATCGTATTGAATCGAATTGAATCGTAAAGAATCCAATCGACCGTAATCGATTCGAATTGAAAAGAATCGAATCGAAAAGAATCAAATCGAACCGAAAAGAAAGGAATCGAATCGAATAGAATCTAATCGAATGGTATCATTGAATCGAAAAGAATCGAATCATATCGAATTGAATTGAAAAGAATCAAATCGAATAGAATCGAAAAGATTCGAATCGAATCAAAAAGAATCGAATCGTATCGAATCAAATCGAATAGAATCGAGTCGAATACAACGAAAAGAATCAAAATGAATCGAAAAGAATCGAATCAAATCGAATCAAATATTATAGAATCGAATCGAAAAGAATCGAATTGAATAGCATCGAGACGAATCGAATCGAAAAGAATCAAATTGAATAGCATCGAAACGAATCGAATCAAAATGAAAAGAATCGAATAGAAAAGAATCTAATCGTATCGAATGGAATCGAAAAGAATCGAATCATATCGAATTGAATCGAAAAGAATCGAATCGAATCATATCGAATTGAAAAGAATCGAATTGAATCGAATTGAATTGAAAAGAATCGAATCGAACTGAATCGAAAAGAATCGAATCGAAATGTAACAAATTGAATCCAAATGATCGAATCGAATCAAATCGAAAAGAATCGAATCGAAACGAAAAGAATCGAATAGAATCGAACTGAAAATAACTGAATCTAATCGAATCGAATAGAATAGAATCGAACAGAATTGAATCGAATGAAAAGAATCTTATCGAATCGAATCGAAAAGAATCGAATCGAATCGAATGGAAAAGAATCAAATCGAATCGAATCGAAAAGAATTGAATTGAAAAGAATCGAATCGAAGAGAATCTAATCGAAACGAAAAGAATCAAATCGAATCGAAAAGAATAGAATCAAAACGAAAAGAGACGAATTGAATTAAATCGAAAAGAATCGAATAGAAAAAAATTGAATCGAATCGAATCGAAAAGAATCGAATTGAAAAGAATAGAATCAAAAAATTCGAATCGAATCGAATCAAAATGAATCGAATCGAATCAAATTGATTGAAAAGATCAAGTCAAAAAACATCAAAGAGAATCGAAACGAATCGAAACTAATCGAATCGAATTGAAAAGAATCGTATCAAATCAAAATCTAAAAGAATCGAATCGAATCGAAAAGAATCGAATCGAATTTAATTGAAAAGAATCGAATCCAATTGAATTGAGTTGAAAAGAATTGAATCGAACAGTATCAAATCGAATTGAAAAGAATTCAAACGGAAAAGAATCGAATCGAAACGAAAAGAATCGAATCGAATCGAATTCGAAAGAATCGAATTGAATTGAAATGAGAAGAATTGAATCGAATTGCATCGAAACGAAAATAATTGAATCGAGTTGAATAAAAAATAATCGAATCAAATCAAATTGAAAATAATTGGAATTGAATCGAATCGATAATCGAATCGAGTCAAATCGAAAATAATCGAATCGAATCAAATGGATTCAAAAACAATTGAATTGAATCGAATCGAAAAGAATCGAAAAGAATCAAACCGAATCAAAAAGAATCGAAAAGAATTGAATCGAGTAGAATCGAATCGAAGCTAGGGGAAAAGAATTGAATCAAATCAAAAATTATCTAAACGAATCCAATGAAATCCAAAAGAATTGAATCGAATCGAATCGAAAAGTATCGAATCGAAATGTAACAAATCGAATCCAAATGATCGAATCGAATCAAATCAAAAAGAATCGAATCGAAAAGAATCGAATTGAATTGAATCGATTCAAGAAGAATCGAATTGAATGGTATCAAATCGAAAAGAATTGAATTGTATCAAATCGAATCGAATCGAAAAGAATCGAAGAGAATCTAATCGAAACGAAAAGAATCGAATCGAATCGAATTGAAAAGAATCGAATTGAAGAGAATCTAATCGAAACGAAAAGAATCGAATCGAATCGAATTGAAAAGAATCGAATCGAATTGAAACGAAAAGAATCAAATCGAAAAGAATGGAATTGAAAAGAATGGAATCGAAAAAATCGAATCGAATCGTATCGAATTGAAAAGAATCGAATCGAATCGAAAAGAATCGAATCAAATGGAATCGAATCGAATGAATCGAAAAGAATCGAATCGAATCGAATTGAATAGAAAAGAATCGAATAGGGGATCCCTGGGTGGCGCAGCGGTTTAGTGCCTGCCTTTGGCCCGGGGCACAATCCTGGAGACCCGGGATCGAATCCCACATCGGGCTCCCGGTGCATGGAGCCTGCCCTTCCTCTGCCTGTGTCTCTGCCTGTCTCTCTCTCTGATGACTATCATAAATAAATAAAAATGTTTTAAAAATGTTTTAAAAAAAAGAATCGAATAGATTCGAATTGAAATGAATCGAAAAAATCGAAACGAATGGAATCATATCGAATGGAAAAGAATCCAATCGAATTGAAAAGAATCGAATCGAACGTAATCGAAAAGAATCGAATAGAAATGTAACAAATTGAATCCAAATGATCGAATCGAATCAAATCGAAAAGAATCGAATCGAAACGAAAAGAATCGAATAAAATCGAATTGAAAACAATCGAATCGAATCGAATCGAATGGAATAGAATCGAACAGAATTGAATCGAACGAAAAGAACCTTATCGAATCGAATCGAAAAGAATCTAATCGAATCGAATGGAGAAGAATCAAATCGAATCGAATCGAAAAGAATCGAATAGAAAAGAATCTAATCGAAACGAAAAGAATCAAATCGAATTGAAAAGAATCGAATCGAAATGAAGAGTCGAGTCGAATCGAATCGAAAAGAATCGAATAGAAAAAAATCGAATCGAATCGAAAAGAATCGAATTGAAAAGAATAGAATCGAAAAATTCGAATCGAATCGAACCGAAATGAATCGAATCGAATTAAATCGATTAAAAAGATCGAATCAAAAAACATCAAAGAGAATCGAAACGAATCGAAACGAATCGAATCGAATCAAATCGAATTGAAAAGAATCGTATCAAATCAAATCTAAAAGAATTGAATCAATCGAATCAAAAAGAATGGAATCGAATTGATTCGCATCGAAAAGAATCGATCGAATCGTATTGAATCGAAAAGAATCTAATCAAATCGAAAAGAATCGAATCGAATGGAATCGAATCGAATCGAAATTAATCGAAAAGAATCGAATCGAATCAAATTGAATCGAAAAGAATTGAATCAAAGAATATCAAATCGAATTGAAAAGAATTGAATCAAATCGAAAAAAATCGAATCGAAACGAAAAGAATCGAATCGAATCAAATTCGAAAGAATCGAATTGAATTGAAATGAGAAGAATCGAATCAAATTGCATCGAATCAAAAATAATTGAATCGAATTGAATAAAAAATAATCAAATCGAATCGAATCGAAAATAATTGGAATTGAATCGGATCGATAATCGAATCGAATCAAATCAAGTCGAATCGAAAATAATCGAATCGAATCAAATGGATTCAAAAACAATTAAATCGAATCGAATTGAATCGAAAATAATCGAATTGAATCAAAAAGAATCAAACCGAATCAAAAAGAACCGAAAAGAATTGAATCAAGAAGAATCGAAATGAATTTAATCGAGTAGAATCAAATCGAAGCTAGGGTAAAAGAATCGAATAGAATCAAAAATTATCTAAATGAATCCAATTAAATCCAAAAGAATTGAATAGAATCGAATCGAAAAGAACCGAATCAAAATGTAACAAATCTAATCCAAATGATCGAATCGAATCAAATCGAAAAGAATCGAATTGAATCGAAAAGGATCAAACCGAATCAAAAAGAATCGAAAAGAATTGAATCAAGAAGAATCGAAATGAATTGAATCGAGTAGAATCAAATCCAAGCTAGGGTAAAAGGATCGAATCAAATAAAAAATTATCTAAACGAATCCAATTAAATCCAAAAGAATTGAATTGAATCGAATCGAAAAGAATCGAATCAAAATGTAACAAATCGAATCCAAATGATCGAATCGAATCAAATTGAAAAGAATCGAATCGAATCGAAAAGAATCGAATTGAATCGATTCGAGAAGAATCAAATTGAATGGTATCGAATCGAAAAGAATCGAATCGTATCGAATCAAATCGAAAAGAATCGAATCGAAGAGAATATAATCGAAACGAAAAGAGTCGAATCGAATCGAATCAAAAAGAATCGAATTGAAACGACAAGAGGCGAAGTGAATCGAATCGAAAAGAATCAAATTTAAAAGAATCGAATCGGGGATCCCTGGGTGGCGCAGCGGTTTGGTGCCTGCCTTTGGCCCAGGGCGCGATCCTGGAAATCCAGGATCGAATCCCACATCAGGCTCCCGGCGCATGGAGCCTGCTTCTCCCTCTGCCTATGTCTCTGCCTCTCTCTCTCTCTGTGACTATCATAAATAAATAAAAAAATAAAAGAATCGAATCGAATTGAAAAGAATCGAATCGAAAAATTGAATCAAAAAGAATCGAATCGAATCATATCGAATCGAAAAGAATCGAATCGAATCGAATTGAATCGAAAAGAATCGAATCGAATTGAATAGAAAAGAATCGAATAGATTCGAATCAACATGAATCGAAAAAAATCGAAACGAATCGAATCATATCAAATTGAAAAGAATCGAACCAAATCAAAAAGAATCGAATCGAAAAGAATCGAATCGAACAGACCGAAAAGAATCGAATCGAAAAGAATCTTATCGAATCGAATCAAATAGAATCAAAAGAATCGAATCGATTCAAATCGACTTGAATCGAAAGGAATCGAATCGAACAGTATCGAATCTAATTGAAATGAATCGAATCAAATAAAATAGAAAAGAATCAAATCGAAACGAAAGGAATCGAATCGAATCGAATCGAATTGAAAAGAATTGAATCGAATCGAAAAGAATCGAATCGAAATGAAAAGAATCGAATTGAATCGAAATGATCGAATTGAAAAGTATCGAATTGAATCGTATCGAATCAAAAAGAATCAAATCAAATCGAATCGAAAAGAAGAGAATCGTATTTAATTGAATCGAAAAGAATTGAATCGAAAAGAACCGAGTCGAATCAAAATGAATCGAATCAAATCGAATAGAATCGTATCGAATCGAATCGAATTGAATCGAAAAGAATCGGATCGAATCTTATATACTTGAATCAAAAAGATTCGAGTCGATTCGAATCGAAAATATCAAACCGAATAGAAAAGAATCGAGTCGAAAAGAAAAGAATCGATTCAAATCGAAAATAATTGAATTGAATCAAAATGATTCGAATCGATACGAAACGAATTGAATCGAAAATAATAGAATCGAATTGAACCGAATCGAAATGAAAATAATCAAATTGAATCGAATTGAAAATAATCGAATCAAATCAAATCGAAAATAATTGAATCGAATCTAATAGAAAATAATCGATTCGCATTGAATTGAATCGAAAATAATCGAATTGAACTGAATTGAAAATAATGAAATCGAATCGAAAATAATCGAATCGAAAGTAATCTTATCGAATTGAAAATAATCGAATCGAATCTAATCGAAAATAATTGAACCGAATCAATCGAATTGAGTTGAAAATAATCGAATCGAACCGAATTGAATCGAAAATAATCGAATTGAATCGAATCGAAAAGAATCGAAACGAAACAAAAAGAATCGATCGAATCAAAATAATCGGATCAAGTCGAAAATAATCGAATCAAATCCAATCAAATCGAATTGAAAATAATCAAATTGAATTCAAATGAATCGAAAATAATCGAATCGAACCGAAATGAATCGAATCAAATAAAAAATTATCGAATCGAATTGAATAAAAAATAATCGAATCTAATGCAATCGAATCGAATCAAAAATATTCTAATAGCATCGCATTGAATTGAAAATAATCGAATCGAATAAGAATCGAATCAAATCGAATCGAAAATAATCGAATCAAACCATCGAATTGAGTCGAATCAAAAATAATCGAATCGCATCAAAAAGAATCAAATTGAATCGAATCGAATCGAATTGAAAAGAATCGATCAAATCAAAAAGAATCGAACGAATCGAAAAGAATCGAATCGAAAAGTATCGAATCGAATTGAATCAAATCAAATCGAACAGAATTGAATCGAATCAAATCGAAAAGAATCAAATCGAATCGAAAAGAATAGAATCGAAAAGAATAGAATTGAATCGAATTGAAAAGAATAGAATTGATTCGAAAACATTCGAATCGAATTGAATCAAACCGAAAAGAATCAAATCGAAATCGAAATCAATCAAATCAAATCGAATCGAAAAAAATCGAATCGAATCGAAAAGAATCAAATCAAAAGATTTGAATCGAATTGAATCGAATCAAAAGGAATCGAATCGAAAAAATCGAATCGAATTGAAAAGAATAGAATCGAATTGAATCGAAGAGAATCAAATCGAAAAGAATAGAATTGAATTGTATCGAAAAGAATCGAATCAAATCGAATGGAAAAGAATCGAATCGAAAAAAAAATTGAGTCGAATTGAAAAGAATCGAATCGAATTGTAAAGAATCGAAATTGAATCGCATCAAAAAGATTTGAATCGAATCGAACTGAAAAGAATCGAATTGAAATGAATCGAATCAAAAAGACTAGAATCGAATCGAATCAAAAAGAATCGAATCGAATAAAATTGAATCGAATAGAAAAGAATCTATCTAATCGAAAAGAATCAAATCGATAAGAATCGAATTGAAAGAATTGAATCGAATCGATTCGAATCGAAAAGAATTGAATCATATCGAATCGAATCGAATCGAAAAGAATCGAATCGAATCAAATCTCTAACCTTAACCCCTAACCCCTAACACTAAACCTATCCTAACCCTAAGCCTTAACCCTAACACTTAACCCTAACCCTAACCGTAATGCTAACCCTAACCCTAACCCCTAACCCTACCCCGAACACTAACCCTAAACTTAACCCGTACCCTAACCAAACCCATACCCTAACCCTAACAGGTACACTAACACTAACCTGTACCCCAACCCTAATCCAGACCCTAACCCGTATCCTAACCCTAAGCCCGTCCCCTAACCCGTACACTAACCCGTCCCTAAACCTAACCTAACCAGTACTCTAACACTAACCCATATCCTAACCCGTACCCTAACCCGTATCCTAACCCTAACACTAACACGTACCTAACCATAACCCTAACCCTAACCCTAACCCCTAACCCTAACCCTAACACCTAACCGCTAACCCTAACCCTAAACCAAAACCTAACCCTAACCCCTAACCCTAACCTTAACCCCTACCCCTACCCCTAACCCTAACCTGAACCCCTAACCACTAACCCTAAACCTAACACTAACCTTTAACCCGAACCCTTAACCCTAACACTAACCCTAACCCTAATCCTAACACTAACCCAAACCCAACCCTAAACACTAACCCTAACCTTAACCCCTAACCTTAACCCTAACACTAACACTAACCCTAACACCTAAACACTAACCCTAGCCCTAACCCCTAACCGCTAACCCTAACCCTACCCCTAACCCTTAACCCTAACCCTTAACCCGAACCCTAATCCAAAACCTAACCCCTAACCCTAACCAAAACCCGTAATCCCTAACCCTAACCCTTAACCCTACCCTTAACCCTAACCCTAACCCAAACCCTAACCCTAACCCCAAACCCTATCAGTAACCCCAAACCTTAACCCTAACCCTAACGCAAACACTACCCCTAACCCTAACCCCTAACCCTAACCTCTAATGATCTCCGTAACCCTTAAACTCAACACTTAACCCTAAACCTAAACCTAAACCTTACCCTAACCTGTACCCTAACCCTAACCGAACCCTAACCGTAACCCGTACCCTAACCCTAACCCGTACCCTAACCCTGAACCATACCCTAACCCCAACCTTAACCCGTACACTAACCCTAACCCGTATCCTAACACTAACCCATACCCTAACCCTAACACGTAACCTAAATCTAACCCTGACCCTAACCCAAACAATAACCTAACCTAACCCTAACCCGTGCCCTAACCCTTACGCTAACCCCAACCCTAATGCTAACCCGTACACTAACCCTAAATGGTACCCTAACACTAACCCTAACCCGTACCCTAAACCTAACCCTAAAATTAACCCTAACCCGTACCCTAACCCTATACCATACCCTACCCTAACCCTAAACATAACCCGTACCCTAACACTAAAACTACCCCTAAACCAAACGCTAACTCTAATCATAACCCTAACCCTATCTCTAAACCTAACCCTAAACCTAACCTAACTGTAACCCTCACACTAACCGTATCCCTAACACATAAACTAACCCTAACCCTAACCCTAACCCATAAACTAAACCTAACCCTAACCCTAACCCTAAACAGTGCCCTAACCCTAACATGTACCTTAACCCTAACCCTAACCCTAAACCTAACCCTAAGCCGTACCCTAACCCTAACCCTAATCCGTACCCTAACCCATACCGTGACCCTAAACCTAACCCGTACCCTAAACCTAACCCTAACTCTAACCTGAACCCTAACTCTAACCTGTACCCTAACCCTAAACCATAACGTAACCTGTACCCTAACCTGTACCCTAACCCGTACCCAAACCCTAATCCTATCCCGTTCCCTAACCCAAACCCTAACACTAACCCGTACACTAACCCGTAACCGTAGCCATACCCTAACCCATAAACAAACCTATACCCTACCCCTAACCCTAACCTGAACCCGTACCCTAAGCCTAAGCCTAACCCCAACCCTAACCCTAACCCGTTCCCTAACCCTAACCCAAAACATATCCCATACCCTAACCCTAAACCTAACCCTAACCCATAACCTAACCCTAACCCGTAACCTAAACCTAACACTATACCTAACCCTAAACAGTACCCTAACCCTAGCCCTAACCCTAAAGACTAACCCTACCCCTAACCCTAACCGAAACCTAACCCTAACACTAACCCTAACCGTAACCTACCCTAACCCTAACCCTAACCCGTACCCTAACCCAAACCCTAACACCGTAAACCTAACCCTATCCTGTACCCTAACCCTAACCCTAACCCAAACCCTAACCGTTACCAGTACACTAACCCATACCTTAACCCGTACCGTAATCCATACCATATCTCTAAACCGTACCCTAACCCTAACCCTAACCCGTACCCTAACCCTAATCTGTACCCTAACCTAAGCCTAAACCGAACCCTAATCATAACCCTAACACTAACCCTAACCCGTAGCCTAACCCGAACCCGAACCCTAAACATAACCGAAACTCTAACTCTAACCCTAACCCTAACGCTGAACAGTACCCTAAACCTAACCCTATCCCATACACTAACCCTAAACCTAACCCTAAACCTAACCTTAACCCATACCCTAATCCTAACCCGTACCCTAACGCTTACCCTAAGCCTCACCCGTACCCTAACCCAAACTCTAACCCATACCCTAACCCTAATCTTACCCCAACCCTAAACCTAACGAAACCCAATCCCTAATCCTAACCTTAACCCTAACCTAATCCTAACCTTAACCCTTACCCTATCCCTAACCCTAACTCGTAACCTAACCCTAACCCTAACCCTAAACAGTACCCTAACTTTAACCCTAACCCGTACCCTAACCCTAACCCTAACCGTAAACCTAAACCGAACCCTAACCCGTACCCTAACACTAACACTAACCCATACCCTAACCCGTAACCTAACCCGTAACCTAACTCTAACCCTAAACCTAATCCTAACCCGTAGCCTACCCCTAACCCTAACCTGAACCCTAACCCTAACCCTAACTCTAAGCTTAAACAGGACCCTAACCCTAACCCGTAACCTAACTCAAACTTTACAGCGTTGGAAGTCAGGTCGTTCCATGAATAAAGCTCTACTGCACCTGGAGACACAACCTTGAAGCCTGCAGCTTGCCCCTTGCGTCCCATGAGCGTCTCACAAACATGTCTAGTGAGGATGTTCGTAACTCCATCTGCAGGCAGTGTGGAACTGGGAAGGACCGCGTGTCAGCTCATCTTGCAGAAGGAAGTTCCCCAGAGAGACAGCTTTCAACTAGGTACTCAGGTTTGGAAGTTAGTATGTAGCTCCCTTCTGAGGGAGGAATTACTCAGAAGTTGGATTGGGCTAGGAGACACTTGCCTCTCACAAAAATTGTGTCCCGTATCGAACGACGTCCTTTCGAAGTGAAAGGTACAGGCGGTCAGCATGTGGGAGGAACAAGGCATAAGCTCATCCAAAGGAGTGTGCATCACTTGGAGGCAGGTGTCCGGTAGTCGCGAATTGACAATGCAGACACTTGGTTCTCACTCCGCTACTGTCCCGCATAGAAGGGAATGCTGTGGAAGCGATCCGTACAGGCCGTCAGATTGTGGGAGGTACAGGCCATAAGCTCAACTCTGAGAAGCGTGTATGCCTTGCAGGCTCTGCTAGCCACTCTTTTATGGGAGTTAGAACCTAGCTACACTTTAATTGAACAAGGCTGTTGGAAATCGCTGTATTGAACTCAGTTACAAGTGACTACAAGCCCGAAACGTCTACATGCTTTTCACAACCTCTTCCAGCACCTAACATAAGGATGTTAGGACCTATGTCTACAGGCAGTCAGGTTGCGGGAGGGTCCTGCCCTCACCTCAACTCTCACAAGGAAGCATGCCTAGAAGCCAGCTTTCAACTAGCTGCATTTTTCTGGCCCTGAGAACGCAGCAGTATTCTAACTCAGGAGGTTCCAAGAATACCACTCTACTCCACCTGGAGACACCTTCCAGGCCTGCATTATTCCACTTGCGTCTCACAAGCTTCTGACAAGGGTCTCTGGTGAAGACGTTGGAAAGACATTCTGCAGGCAGTGTGGAACTGTGAGGGACTGCGTGTGAGCCCAACTCTCGGATGTAAGTTGCCGTTGGATGCAGGGTTCAATTAGCTAGTATGGAACTTAGTATGTAGCACCAGTCTAAGACAGGAATTATTAGGAAGTCGCGGGATTGAGCTTGGAGGCACTACTCTTGTGGGCCTCACCTGGATGAGGTGACTGGTTCTCACCTGGGACTCAACTGGACCTGATAACTTCACTCCACACTTTGGCCTCACCTGGCCCTGATGACTCTGGGCCCCACCTAGGCCTCAATCTGGACTTGATGACTGTGGTCCCCACCTGGGTCTCACCAGGACCTGGTGACTCTTGTTCCCACATGACCCACACCTGGACCTGGTGACTGTGGTGTTCTTGTAGACTCACATTTACCTGGTGATTCTAGTCCCCACCAGGGCCTCACCTGGATCTGGTGACTCTGGCCTGCAGGTTGGCCTCACCTGGACCTGGTGAGTGGGGTTGCCACCTGGGCCTCACCCATACCTGGTGACACAGGTCCCCACGTGGGCCTCACTTGGACCTGGTGAATCTGGTCCTTACCTGGTCCTCACCCGGAACTGGTAACTCTGGTCACCACCTGGGCCTCACCTGGACCTGGTGAATCTGGTCCCCATCTGGGCCTCATGCAGTCCTGGTGACTTTGTTCCCCACCTGGACCTGATTGCTGTGGACTCCTTGGCCTCACCTGGAACTGGTGACTCTGATCCTAACTGGGCCTCACCCAGATCTGGTGACTCTGGTCCTCACCTGTGGACCATTATGACCTGGATACTCTGTTCCACACCTGAGCCTCACCTGGACATGATGACTCTGGATCCCCTCTGGGCCTCACCCTGACATGGTGACTCTGGTCCCCATGTAGGGGGGTGATGTCACATGGACCAGGTGAATCTGGTACCCCTCTAGGCCTCAACTAGACCTGGTGACTCTGGTCCTCAACTGGGCCTCACCAAGACCTAGTGAATATGCTCCCCACCTGTGCCTCATCTGGACCTGGTGACTCTGGTTCTACCTGGACATCATCGGGACATGGTTACTCTATTCCCCACTGGGACTGACCTGATCCTGGTAACTCTGGTCCTGACTTTGGCCTCTTCTGTACCAGGTGACTCTGGCTCCACCTGGGCCTCACCTGGAACTGGTGACTCTGATCCTCAGCATGGCCTCACCTGACCTGGTGACTGTGGTTCCCATCGGGACCTCACCTGGACCTCATGTCTCTGGTCCCACCTGGGCCTCACCAGGACCTGGTGTCTCTGGTACCCACCTGGATAGCATCAGGATATGGTTACACTGTTCACTAACAGTGACCCAGCTGGACCTATTAACTCTGGTCTTCACCTGGGCCACACCTGGACATGGTGACACTGGTTCCCACCTGGGTCTCACCTGGACCTGGAGAGTCGGATCCCCACCTGGTCCTCACCTGTAACTGGTGATTCTCATTCCCACATGGACATCATGTGGACCTGGTGTCTGCAGTGTTTCTAGCTTCTCATGTACCTCGTGACTCTGGTCCCCACCAGGGCCTCACTGGGACCTGGTGAGTGTGGTTGCCACCTGCACCTCACCTGGACCTGGTGATTCTGGTCTGCACCTGAGACTACCCTGGATCTGGTGACTGTGGTCCCCACCTGGGCTTCACCTGGATTTGGAGACTCCGATCCCCATCTGGGCCTCACCTGGCCCTGTTGACCATGGTCCTCAACTGGGCATAATTGGGACCCGGTGACTGTGTTCCACAACTGGACCTCACCTGGACCAGGTGACTTTGGTCCCCCTCTGGGTCTCACTGTGCCCTAGTGACTGTGAACCCCACTTTGGCCTGACTTGGACCTGCTGACCCTGGTTGCCACCTGCGCCTGACCTCGAACTGTTGACTCTCGTTCTTTCAAGGGCCTCCCCTGTACCTGGTGATCCTGGTCCCCACCTGGGCCTCACCTGGATGTGGTGACTTGTCACCACCGGGGACTCACCTGGACCTGGTTACTGTGTTCCACACCTGGGCCTCAAGTAGACCTGTTGACCATGGTCCCCAAGCCGGCCTCACATGGACCTGTTGCCTCTGATCCCCACCGGGGCCTCACGTGTACCTGGTAACTCTGGTCCTCACCTGGGCCTCATCTGGACCTAGTGACTCTGGTCCCCACCTGGGCTTCACCTGGATCTGGTGACTCTGGTCCCCACCTGGACTTCACCTGGATCTGGTGACTCTGGTCCCCACCTGGACTTCACCTGGATCTGGTGACTCTGGTCCCCACCTGGACCTCTCCTGGACCTGGTGACTCTCTTTCCAATATGGACCTCACCTGGATCTGGTGACTCTGGTCCTCAGTTTGGCCTCACCTGGACCTGGTGTCTCTCGTCCCCACTTTGACCTAACTCAGAACTGCTGAATCTTGCCCCACCTAGGCCTCACCCAGACCTGGTGACTCTTGTCCCCAGCTATGCCTCAATTCGACCTGATGAATCTGGTCCTCACGTGGCCTCACATGGACCTGGGACTCAGCTGGATAGATGGCTCTTGTTCCCACAAGGGGCTCACCTGATACTGGTGACTGTGGTCTTATTCTATGCCTCACCAGGACCTAGTGATTCTGATCCCCATCTGGGCCCGGCATGGCCCTAGTGACTCTGGTCCTCACCCAGGCATCACTGGGACCTGGATACTCTATTCCACACCTGGGCCTCACTTTGACCAGGGACCTCTGGTCCCATTCTGGGCCTCAAACTAAAATGGTTACTCTGGTTCCCCCTCTGGGCCTCACCCTTACCTGGTGACTCTGGTCACCCCTTGGGCTTCACTTGGACCTGGTGAATCTGGTCCTTAGCTGGTCCTCACCTGGATCTGGTGACTGGTCACCACCTGGGCCTCACCTGGACTTGGTGAATCCTGTTGCCACCTGGGCCTCACCTGGACCTTGTGACTGTGGTCCCACCTAGACCTCACCTGGATCTGGTGGCTCTGGTTCCCATATGGGGCTCTCCTGGACCTGGTTCCTGTGGTCTCCATCTGGCCTCACCTGGAACAAAATGACTCTGATCCATATTTGGGCCTCACCTGGACCTGTTGACTCTGGTCCTTACCTGGGCATCATTGGGACCTGGTTACTCTCTCTTAATACCTGGGCCTCACCTGGACCTGGTGACTCTGGTCCCCCCTCTGGACCTCACCCTGACCTGGTGACTGTGGTCTCACCTGGGCTTCACCTGGATGAGGTGACTGGTTCCCACAGGGACCTCACCTGGACCTGGTGACTCAGGTCCTCATATGGCATCATGGGACCTGGTTTCTCAGTTCCACATCGGGGCCTCACCTGGACCTAGTGATTCTCGTCCCCCTCTGGGCCTCACCCTGATGTGGTGACTCTGGTCCCCACCTGGATATCACCAGAACCAGGTGACTCTGGTCCCCCTCTGGGACTCACCCGGAGCTGGGGACACTGGTCCTCAACTGGGCCTCAACAGGACCTGGTGAATCTACTCCTCACTTAGGCCTCGTCTGGACCTTGTGACTCTTGTCCCGCCTGGCATCAATGGACATGGTTACTCTGTTCCCCACATGGGGCTTCACCTGGACATATAACTTTGCTCACACTTTGGCCTCAACTGGCCACTGATGACCTGGCCCCCCACCTAGGCCTCAATCTGGACCTGGTGACTGTGGTCCCCAACCTGGGTCTCACCTGGACTGGGTGACTCTCGTTCCCACATGAACCACACCTGGACTGGTGAATGTGGTGTTCTTGTAGACTCACATTTACCTGGTGACTCCAGTCCCCACCAGGGCCTCAACTGGGTTGCTTTGATTAGTTACCTTCATTGCTGAGAGTTTAGAGTCATGTAGCCAGGCTGAGGCTCAGGTGTGAACAGTCATTGCAGTACCTATGATTACCCAGGTGAGGATAGTTCTGGGTCCAAGGGGCACATTGGGACACAGGTCACCAGTATGGGTGAGGCCAGGTAGCAACCCCACTCTGGGTAGAATGGGGCTTAATCTCTGAGCCACGGAGTCACAGAT
>NW_026019473.1:0-46291 GCF_003254725.2 Canis lupus dingo | reverse complement strand
AGCATATTGCTAGTCTTTTAATTATGAAATAATGCCCTTCTTCATCGCTTCTTAAAGTATTTGTTCTTTCTTTTTTGAAATGTAAATATTTTATTTATTATTCATGAGAGATACACAGAGAAGCAGAGGCAGAAATATATGCAGAAGGAGAGGCAGGCTCCCCAAAGGGAGGCCGATGTGGGACTCGATCCTGGGATCCCAGGATCACCCCCTGAGCCGAAGGCAGATGCTCAACCACTGAGCCAACAGGTGTCCCCCAGGGTTTCGTTTCAAATCTAGTTAGTCTGATATAAGTATGGGTCCTCCAGCTTTCGTTTGATATCCATTACATTTATAGATGGTTTTCCATCCCTGACTTTCAATTTCCCGGTGTCTAAAGGTCTAACGTGAGCATCTTGTAGGCAGCATACAGATGGATCTTGTTTTTTTAATAATGATTTTATTTATGAGAGAGAGAGATAGAGAGGCAGAAAATTAGGCAGAGAGAGAATCAGGCTCCCCACCAGGAGCCCAATATGGGACTGGATCCCAGACTCCAGGATCACACCCTGAGTCAAAGGCAGAGGCTCAACCCCTGAGCCACCCAGGCATCCCGGATCCTGTTTTTTAAGCTACTCTGATACCCTATATCTTTTGATTGGATCATTTAGTCTATCAGAATTCACAGTGATTATTGAAAGATATGAACTTATTGCCTTTGTGTTACCGGTAGAGTTGGTGTTTCCAGTGACGTTCTCTTGTCCTTTCTAGTCTTTGTTGCTTTTGGTCTCTTTTTTTCGCCCACTGGAACAGTCCCTCTTAAAATTCCTTACTGGACTGGTTAAGTGGTCCTGAACTCCTTTATATTTTGCCTGTCTGGGACAATCTGTCACTCTCCTTCTATCCTGAATGACACCCTTGCTGAAGAAAGAATTCATACAAATTGGACTCCAATAAAAAGAAATTTAAAAACATAAAATAAATTTTTGCTATTATGATTGAGGAAAATGGCATTTAGGCGGAAAACTAGAAGCTGAAAGGGAGGAGGACAGATTTCACCATCCATAGCCTTCACAGGGACCTGGTATCCTTTCCTAGGAGGGCCCCCCCCCTCCGTAGGATGCTTCCTGACCCTCTGTGCTCCTTGTTGGAACCCATCAGGCACATCTCCATACCTCCGGGACCTCTGCAGTCGTGGTTTATACCGCCTTCCATGGATCCTATAGGGGACCACAGCGTCATGTATGGAATCATGTAGCTGCTTTTTGACAACAATGGGGGGATTCTGACTTTTGTTGGTTTTGGGGTGTGTGTGTATATCACATGCAGCTATCACGTGAATCTATCGGATCCTCTGGCTGGGTCACCCAAATGCCGAAATGGTTGGCACAACATCATTTCTGTTGCTGGAGCTGGGCGGCTAGCTGGGGTCTCCTGGCTGACCCGGTGCTCGCTCGTGCAGTGACTTTCCACTGGAGGGTCAGCAGAGCTGGAAGGTCCAGCTCGGCCACATTCTCATGTCCGGCAGTGGGGCCCGCCATGTGCCGGCTGATTCTCTTCTCCCCGATGCCTCTCCAGTAGGGAGCCAGATATCGGGGCCACCCTGGGGAGGCCCTCAATGCCCCAGGCACACAGTCACGGGATGATGGGTGGAGGAAGGGCCCCGGAACACAGCCAGCCCAGGCCCCCTGGACAGAGGGAGCACAGACCTCCAGGTGGCTTTGCACAGATCCTGGTGACCTGAGGCTTCCTGGCTGTCACTCTGTCCCAGCCCCTCCTGGCCTGCGGGGCACAGCCTGAGTCCCAGTAAAGTCTGTCAGGTCCTGACCCTGGCGTCTGGCCACCCCTGGAAGGCACATGGGGACGTCAGCTGGGTGTGCATGGTGGCGCCCCTTTCAGGGGCTGATGGGGCCTGGTTGGTGCCCCCTCCTCCTCTCTGGGGGTCTCTCCAAGCTCCGTGCACAGTGTTCTGGGAGACACAGAAATGGGCTGGCTGTGCATTTTCGCACCACAACACTTTATTGACTTTCTACAGCAAACGGGCTCAGCGCCGAGGGTGCGTGCCTTCCCATGGTGAGAGAGACCTTTCTGTCCTTTAGGGGGAGGGCAAGAATGACACAGGTTGTGGGTGTGGGTGCTGGAGTCCCCCACCTGGGAGCATGTGTGGAATCCGGGTGGGGGGCGCATGTCTTGAGGTTTCAGCCTGAGAGACCGTTCTGAGGACAGCAGAGCTGACCTGGACCTGCAGCTCATGGGCTCCTGTGCAGGGTCCCCACAGGGCAGCTGGACCCCGGCCTCGGGCTCCCTGGGGCCCCAGCACCTGGAGCAGCCTGCCTCATGGTGTGGGTGCGGGTTTGGCCCACCGGCCTACCTCTGCTCTCCCCACCCTGGGGTGTCCCAGGATCCAAAGGGTGCCCTAGGTCAGCGACCTGGTTCTGTGGGGTACACCCAGGGCCAAAGAGGCCACATCCAGCTTTGAGAGGGCTCACTCAGCCCGGGGCCAGAATCCAGGGCTGGCCAGGGCCATGGGGGGCTGGATCCCATTAGTCTTTGTGTTGGGCCTGGGGGGGGCTCAAATCAACTCAGCCAGGTCAGCCCAGGTCCCTCTGGGTTAGGGGCTGGTGTCCTGTGCAGGATGTGCCGCCCTCCAGGAGGGGCAGTGTGTGGAGGCAGGGCACGGTGCATCCTCTGCACCACTCATCTGCACCCACCCTGTCGGGGGCTCCATGTCTTTCCTCCTCCCTGCAACCCCTGGGTACTCTATGGGACACCTGGGCTTCTGATGGGATTAGGGTATGCAAAGAAAGCAGGGGAGGCTGAGCATGTCCCACAGGGGGCACCTGCACCGGGTCCTTGCTGGGGGTAAATCGTGTGGGGGTGATGGTGTGGGGGCAGGAGTATGATTCTGGTGGAGTGTGGGGGTTGGTGTAGGGGGGATGGTGTTGTGGTATAGTGTGGGTGGGGATTGTGTGGGGCTGTGTGGGTGTGAGGGGGATAGTGTAGGTGGGATGCCATTGGGGATGATGATGTAGGGGGATGATGTGGGAGTGGGGAATGAGGGGGGCCTGCGGACACAGGGTATCTCTTCCTCTAAGATGCACAAGGAAACGTCTACAATTAAAGGCGACCCCAGTCTGGGGTTTGTTGTGACACCTGCCCCTGGGGCGCGGTGTGGTCATTGCAGGGCCTTGGCTGCACTGGGGGCATTATCTGGGGGTCATCATATTATGTGTGTTTACAAATTGCAAATTGTCTCAAATTAAATGCATAGAATTTAGAAATATATAAAGCACCGAGAGTGGGTGTCACTCTGACCCGTCCGACCCACATGGGATCGATGTGTGTCCTGCTCCAGCCGCGGCCATGCCGCTTGGCCCCCAGGTCCGGTTCCTTCCCCCCACGTCCCCACCCTGTCCCCTGCTTCTCAAGGGGCCGTCCCTCTCCCCAGTGGTGTTCAGCTCCCATGGCAACCCCTGGAGGCCCCATCCTAGTGGCCTCCTCATCCCTGAGGCCCGGGGGTGTGGGCACGGGAGAGATCCCAATCACCCTACCATGGAGGGGTGTGTTGTTGGCTGCTGTTTCTCCCCCTGGCCTCAGAGTCCCCATTTTCCCTACCCAGAAGCCCCCAGGGCCCCAAAGCCCCCTGGCCCAGCAGCCTCACCCGGCCCTTAGCAGTCATAAAACATGATGTGGCTGCCGAACGTCCTGTTGACCTCCAGGTCTACCTGTGTGATGTCCTAGGAGGAGACCAGGGCCTCCTCCTTCATTTCCTGTGGGAAAACCAGGAAGGAGGAGCAGGCGTCGGGGACACAGACCCCGACCTGTCACGAGCTGCCGTGCTGGACAGGGAGCCCTGTGGTCACCATGGGAGTGTGTCCTGCCGAAACCTCCTTCCTTCCTCTGGGAGGCCAGTGACAGCGGGAGTGCTCACCGTGCTCGTGGGACCTGTGTGACGGCCTGTGCCCAGCTGTTGTGTGCGGGGAGGTGATTGAGTGTCACCCTGGGTGGGAGGGGATAGGGGTTCAGCCAAGGTGGGAGGGAACACGGGGGTGTTGTGACCAAGATTGCGAATCCCAGAAACCACAGAGAAGCCGACACTGATGCAAACACACGAGGGTTTATTTATAAGCTCAAGCTTGTGTCCAAGTATACCCAACACAGCGGAACAGGGACTTGGACCCCGAGGAGGGTTTTACCTTAGTTTTAAGGGCTGGTCTCAGGGACCTCCAGAAGGGCTGGAGCAATTCCTCAAGTTCTGTTTACATTTTGATATGGGGCCTTCAAGGGCATTGAGCTCTGTTCTCATTCTAATAGGGGCTTCCTGCCCTTGGCCTGGGCTCAGTTTTGATTCTATTGTGGAGCTTTCTAGGACATTAAGCTGTAAACTTTTGTTTTTTTCCTGTAACTGAAGTAATGTAAATTTCAGCTCTTCTTCACAGGGGCCTGGGATGGCTGGGCATGTGCTAACGCTGAATTTTAATTGGAATGACCTTAATTCTCTAGGCCTCCATGCATCCTGTCCCATCCTATCCTAGCTAGGCCTCTTAGCTCCTTCCCCCTTCCCCAGAGCTCCTAAGAGATCAATTGCAAATGATCTCAGCGTGGCACCCTTGTTGGGGGACAGGCCCAGTGATTTGGAATCAGGAAACCTGGAGTGCGGGCATCCCAGCTGTGCAGCGGGATTTGGGATTCGATGCTGCAGACTTATTCCCTAAGGCTATCTTGACAACTGACTTTGTACATAGAAAACCTCTCCTTTGTCTTTAAAAGATGAGGAGCGAGTCAAAGCGTTTTTTCTCTGCACATCTGATTGCTCAGATTCCAATCTGAGACGTATTTCCTGTTAATAAGGATAATTTACTACTATCCGTAGTACTATGCTTAAAATATTCTGACACAAGTAGTTCAGAGGGATGAGGGTTTCTCATCTCTTTCTTCACAGTTCAGTCACTCATCAGGAAATGCATCTGTATGGATTTGGAAAGAACTGAGAGACATTATTACCAATGGTCCAATTATTGTGTGAAGGATTCTTCCCTGAGATTCTTCCCCTGTTTCAACTGACACTGAAACACTGTGAACTCTTTGGAAGACAAATGTCAAGGAAATAAATGTTATGCATTGCTAATTTTAAATGCACTTGCAATATGGTGTCTATTATACTAGAATTATTTTTATCTGATTTTTGCTATTTATTATCCGTTCCTGCTTTTCAGGTTGAGGAGGCATTATACGTGTTCATAAGTGTCTTTCTTTCCTTCTGATATGAAATTCTTACTTTGTTTCCATCAAAGGAACTCTTTAAGAATAAGGCAAAAGTTAATTCAACTATTCTTAAAATGTCTTCACACTTGGAGCCTGATTCATTTAAGTCAATTTTCAAAATAAATCTTATTTATTAGGAAAAAAACAAAGATTTATAGGGAAATTGAGAAGATATTACAGTGCATTCACATGCACTTGTACTCATTTTCTCCAATTATTGATATATTACTACGGTAGAAATATTAGCTAATGAATCAAATTTAAAATAGTCGCATTAACCAAAGACCATAGTTTATTCAGATTTCCTTAGTTTTTGCTAAGTTACCATCCCTCATATCACATTCCATTTGTCCTCCTGTTTCCTTAGGCTCATCTGGATTGTGACAGTCTTTCAGCCTTTCCTTGTTGTTGTTGAACTGGAACACTTTGAGAAGTAGAGTATTTTGTAAGCTTTCCGTCAGTTGGGACATGTCTGTCATTTATCTCATAATTGAACTGTTTTTGTGGATTATATACAGAGATATACTGCCATTTTCATTATATCATATAAAGGATAGATACTATCAACATGATTTATCAGTCTTGGTATCGATCTGATCATCTTGCTGAGGTAGTGTTTGTCAGCTTTCTCCGTAGTAAACTGATTCTTTATTATTATTATTAATTTTTATTATTACTATTATATTATCAATATTATTTTAACTTTTTCATATTATATTTTGTAGAAGGAAGTTACTATGTGTATTCCACACTTAAGAGTGGGAAGCTATGCTCATGAACTTGACGGTGTAATGTCTGCACAAATTGTTTAAAATTCTTCTGCATGGGAGATTTCTCTTCCTTGTGGGTTTGTTTGTTTCTTTTTCAAAGATGTTTTTTATTTATTTGAGAGAGAGAGGAGAGAAAAACATGAGCGAGAGGGGCAGAGGGAGAGGGAGAAGCAGGTTCCCTGCTGAACAGGGAGCCTGACTTGGGACCTGGATCATATCATGATCTGAGCCTAACGCAGAAGCTTAACTAACTGAGCCACACAGGTGCCACTCTTTCTTTCTTTCTTTCTTTCTTTCTTTCTTTCTTTCTTTCTTTCTTTCTTTCTTTCTTTCTTTCTTTCTTGTTTTTTATAATAATTTTATTTTTTTATTGGTGTTCAATTTGCCAACCTACAGAAAAACACCCAGTGCTCATCCCATCAAGTGCCCCCTTCAGTGCCCATCACACAATCACCACCACCGTCCGCCCTCCTCCCCTTCCATCACCCTTAGTTTGTTTCCCTGAGTTAGGAGTCTTTATGTTCTGTCTCCATTTCTGATATTTCCCACACATTTCTTCTCCCTTACCTTATATTCCCTTTCTCTATTATCTATATTCTCCAAGTGAATGAGAACATACAATGTTTGTCCTTCTCCGATTGAGTTACTTCACTCAGCATAATACCTTCCAGTTCCATCCACGTTGAAGCAAACGGTGGGTATTTGTCGTTTCTAATGTCTGAGCAAGGCCTACCTTTTCTCTCCCTTCATCTTCTGAGTCTCCTATGACATGAATGTTATTGTTTTAATAAGTGGTTGACTTCCCTACTTCTGTGTCTGTGGTCCCGAACCTTCCTTGTTTTTAAGGCTTCCACTTGGGACTGCATCTCAGTTATAGCATTTTTAACATTGGCCTGACTAGATTTTAGTTCTTTTATTTCTACAGGAAGGGATTCTCTAGTTTTCTTCTGTGCTCAGTTTTTATTCTATTGTTGGGCTTGCTGTGTCCTGACAATGAGCACTCAGGACGGAAATGATGGACGTGACTCCCTTCTCAGGAGCATCACAGAGAATAAATAATGAGACTGAGCCAAAGGAGCACAAGACTTGTGCACTGAGCCATACCAGGCTCTGGGAGGCCGTCCTGGGCTCGTGGGTGGGAGCCTCATCTTGTGAAAATGTCCGCAGTTCCTGAAGCCACCCTCTATTTCAATGTCATTCCTGTCAAATCATGGTGGCAGATCCTATAAATAGGAAAAAAAAACCCTGTAACATCCCTCCGCCCCCACAAATGACCCCGGACAGCAAATCAGTATTGGAGAAGCAGGAGAGACCGGGATGCAGCACTTTCCTATTTCAAATGATGTCACAGAGACACAGGATAAAGCAGTGTGGTTCTCGGGCCCCTGGCTGGCTCCGTTGGTTAAGCATCCGACTCCTGACCTCACCTCCGGTCCTGATCTAAGGGGTCGTGAGTTCTAGCCCAGGGCTGGGCCATGGACGAGGCATGGGGCCTATTTAGACAAACCACACCCACGGTGGGTGGTCTCGGTATAAGCTGAATGAGCAAAACTGAGAGAAGGAAATGTGCTCTGATACAAATGATTTTTTAACTTAATTTAATTAAATTAATTAAGTAATGTATAGTGTATTATACTTTCAGAGGAAGAATTCAGGGATTCACCAGTTGGAGATAACAGCAGTGCACGTGACATAATGTGCCCTCCTTCATGCCAGTCCCCTGTTATCCCCAACCTCCAGCGGCCCTCAGTTTGTTTCCTATCATTAAGAGTCTGTATTTCCTGCATCTGTTTTTATCATATTTGTTTTTCCTTCCCTTTACAGTTGTTATCTGCTTTGCTTCTTTAATTCCACCTATGAATGACACCACACGGTCATTCTCTTTCCCGACTGATTTATTTCACTTAACATGATCCCTCTAGTTCTATCCACGTCATTGCAAATAGCAAGATTTCCTTCTCTTTGATATCTGAATACCATTCCTCTCTCTATGACCGTCATCTATCTCCCATCCTCTTTATCCATCATCTGCCCGAGGGCACCAAGCCTCCTCCCACAGTGTGGCTACTGTGGACCCGGCTGCTGTGGAAATTGGGGGGCAGTTGTCTCGAGTCTCACTGCATCTGTATCTTCGGAGTGAGCTACAGGCTGTTCACCTGCTGGTCGCAGGGCGGCTCTATTTGTCACTTCCTGAGGAGCCTTCACACTGTCCAGGGCGGCTGCACTAGCCCGCAGTCCCACCCACAGTGGAAGAGGGTTGAGTGAGTTTTGCAGGACGTGGTAAAAGTCTGGTCCATATTTCATTTCGTGTCCTGTGGGCTCCAATTCCTTGTTCTTAAGTATTTCTGGGGAAACTGGGTGTTGGGCTCCATTTCAGTGAGATGTTTCTGAAGCTAACAGGCCACAGCTGGAGCCTGGATGAGGCAGGTGTGGCCTCTGGAGCACCCGACTCCTCCTGCATGGCCTCCTACAGCACCTGAGCGTCCCGCAGGGGGCACCCGAGCCCAGGCCCCACCCAGGGGTGCGCATGCGCAGTAGGCCTCCTCTGCCTTCACTAACAGGAGCCAGCCTGTGTTGGGGAGGCCTGAGGAGGACATGGGGACGTGTGTCCACGCTGATGAATCCCAGCCTCCTCAGGACCTTGGAAGTCTCAGGGAGAAATTGGGCCGCGTTCATGCTGACAGGATCCCTTGTCTCCTCAGGACCAGAAGTGAGGTTCAGGAAGATGTGGGCCCGCATCCACACTGCCAGGAGCCCTGGGCCGCCTCAGGTCCCGCGGGGAGGCTTCAGGAAATTGTGGGCCCGCATCTACGCTGACAGGAGCCCCTGAGCTGCCTCAGGACCTGTGGGGACATTTCAGGAAGATGTGGCACCGCTTCCACTCTGGCAGGAGCTCCCGGCCCCCTCAGGATATAAGTTGAGGCTTCTGGAAGCTGGGTGCTGCATTCACGGTGACAGGACCCCCATCCTCCTCAGGACCTGCACTTTGGCTTTGGGACGTATGGGAATGTGTCTATGCTGACAGGAGCCCACAGCCTCCTCAGGACTCGCGGTGAGTTTTCTGGGGGACGTGGGGCCATGCCCAAGCTGACAGGAGCCCCCGGCCTCCTGAGGACCTGCTGTGAGGGTTCCAGAGGATGTGAGGCATAGTCCACAGTGATAGGAGACCCGGTGTCCTCAGGACCTGCTGACTATGACTCAGGAACATGTGGGGCCACGTCCGCACTCACTGAGCCTGGATTACTCAGGACCCCGTGGAGGACTCTGGAGGTGCCATTGGGGGCCACGTCCACATCAGAAGGGACTACTCACAACCATAGGGTAAGTGAATGTGTAGAATAAATGGTAGGGTCAGGGGAGCAGAGGCAGTTGGTGGTTAGGCTTAGGTTAGATGTTAGGAGTTATGATTATGCTTATGGTTACAGATTAGAGGTTAGGTGAGGCATAAGTGTAAGGGTCAGTAGTTAAGAGTTAGGATGGGGGTTAGGGTTAGGGACAGGATTTAGAGTTAGGGTTAGGGTTTAGGCTCTAGGGATTAGGGCAGGAGGTTTGGAGTTGGGGATAGGGTTATGGTTAGAGTTAGGGTTGGGCTTAGGTTTGCATTTAGGGTTAGGGGTTAGGGTGTGAGTTAGGGTTAGGGTTAAGGGTTAGGGGTTAGAGTTGAAGAAGGGCTAGGTTTAGGGTTAGGGCGAGGGTTAGGGTTAGGATAGGGATTAGGGCTAGGGTTAGCGTTAGTGTTTGGTTAGGGGTTAGGTTTAGGATCAGGTCAGGGTACGGATTTGAAAAGGGTAAGAGATACGGTTAGGGAGTGGGTTAGAGGTTAGTTTTAGGGTACGGGTTAGGGTACAGTTTGGAGTATGGGATAGGATTCGTATTAGAGGGTTAGGGTTAGGGTACTGGTTAAGGTTAGGAATAGTATTTGAGTACATTAAGTTAAGGTTAGGGTTAGAGGGTAGGGTTAGGGTTAAATTTAAGGTAGGGGTCAGGCTTAAGGGTTTAGAATAGGTTTAGGAGTTAGGGTGAGGGTTGGCAGGAAGGTTCAGTGAATGTGTTTCGGTCTTGTGGTTTGTGTTTGGTTTTCCATTAGTGATGGATCTTGTTTAAGGTAGGTTAATATTAGGATTAAGTGTAGGGTTAGGGTTATGTCTGTGTATGGTTAGAGTTTGGGTCTTGGTATGTGCCTGCACTGGGACTCCAGCATCTTGGGCAGTTTAGTTTTATGCACTCTATTTAGGTTTTGGGTTCAAAGATAGCCTGACTCCAGCAAGTCAGTGGCCTCCCCAGAGAATCAAAATACAGGCTTCTGCTGGGGTCAGAAAAGACATGGCAGGCTTCTCCCGAGCTGAGCTAAGGAGGGGATTTGTGGCTCTAAATACTCTTTATTTGGATTTTCAGTTGCCTTTCTGATTTTATCTCTTGTGCGCACATGTTTAATCAATCCTACCAATTATCATTTTAAAGTTTTACTTGAATTCCTGTTTGTAAACACAGTATGATATAGTTTCAGGTTTACCACATAGTGATTCAGTCCTTGGATACAATGCCTGGTACTGGTCACAGGTGCCCTCCAGTATCCCCATCCCTTGATTCCCCATTCCCCCACCTTCCTCTGGTGTTGATTAGTTTATTCACTGTGGTTAAGAGTGTGTATCTTGGTTTGCTTCTCTCATCCCCCCTCTGCCCCTTTGCCAGTTTGTTTGGTTTTTTAAAATTCACATGTGAATGCCATTGTATGGTATTTGGTATCTGTCTTCTCTGACTGACTGAGTTCATTTAGCATAAGTCCTTTCCACTTCTCCCACGTCATTTTAAATGGCTTCATTTCATCTCTTCTGATGACCCAGTGATGTCACAGTGTGTATATTTACCACATTGTCTCTGCCCATTCTTCTGTCGATGGACATCTGGGCTGTATCCACAGACTGACTTTTGTTGATAACGCTGCTACAAACACTGGGCTGCGTGTCCCTCTTCCAATCTACTAAACTACTTTTGTATCCTCGTGGTAAATACCTAGCTGTGCAATTTTGGAATCATAGGTTAGCTCTATTTTTAACTTCTTTTTATTTTATTTTTTTATGATAGTCACAGAGAGAGAGGTAGAGACAGAGGCAGAGGGAGAAGCTGGCTCCATGCACCAGGAGTCCGAAGTATGATTCAAACCTGGGTCTCCAGGATTGCGCCATGGGCCAAAGGCAGGTGCCAAACCACTGCGCCACCCAGGGATCCCCTATTTTTAAAATTTCGAGGACCCTCCACACTGTTTTCCACAGTGGTTGTACATTTTCGCATGCCCACCAGGAGTGTAAGGGGGCTCCCCCTTCTCCATAGCCTCACCAACACCTGTTGTTTCTTGTGTTGTTAATTTTAGCCATTCTGATGGCTGTCAGGTGACATCTCATTGTGGTTTGCATTTCCCTGATGATGGGTGATGCTGAGTGCCTCTCCGTGTGTCTGGTGGCCATCTGGATGTCTTGTCAGAGACAAAGTCTATTCATCTCTTCTGCCCATCTGTAGTTGGATAATTTGTGTTTAGGATGCTGAGATTTATAATTGCTTTATGTATTTTGCATGCTAACTCTTTATTGGACGGGTTGTTTACAAATATCTCCTCTCATTTTGTATGTTGCCTTTTAGGTTTGGTTGTTTCCTTCACTTTGCAGAAGCTTTTAAATTTGATGAAGTCCCAATAATATTTTTGCTTTTGTTTCCCTCACCTCAGAGGCATATCTAGAAAGAAGATCCAATGGACAATGTCAAAGACTTTGCTGCCTATCTTTTCTTCTTTGTATTGTTTCAGGTCTCACATTTAGGTCTTTCATCCATTTTGAATTTATTTTTTATATATGGTGTAAGAAAGTGGTCCAGTTTGATTCTTCTGCATGGGGCTGCCTGGTTTTCCGAAAACCATTTGTTCTTATCCTGTGATCAGGGTTAGGGTTTGTTGAAGAGACTGTCTTTGTGCCATTGGATATTCCTTGCTGCCTTGTTGTCGATTAATGGATCATAGAGTTACAGGTTTGTATCTTGTTTCGGCTTTCCATTCTGTTCTGTTGATCTAAGCGTCTCCTGTTGGGAGATTCTATATTGCTGATTCAATTTCTTTGCTGGTTATCTGTCTGTTCAAGTGTTTTATTTCTTCCTTTTTCATTTTTGCTATGTTATATATTTCCAGGAATTGATCTATTTCTTCCAGGTTCTAGGTTGCTGGCATATAATTTTTCATAATGTTCTCGTATAATTATTTGTATTTCTCTAGTGTTGGTTGTTATTTCTCTTTTCCCATTTGTGATTTTATTTGGGTCCTTTCTCATTTTTTATCTTTTTTCTTTTTTAAATATTTTATTTATGTATTCATGTGAGACACAGAAAGGCAGAGGTAAAGGCAGAAGGAAAATGAGGCTCCAGTGGGCCCTGTGTTGGACATGATTCCCCAGGACCCCGGGATCATGATCTGAGCGAAAGCAGATGCTCAACCCCTGATTCACCCAGGTTCCTTGCTGATTCAATTCCTTTGATCATTATGGGTCTGTTCACATTTTCTATTTCTTCCTATTTCAGATTTGCTCGTTTGCACATTTCTAGGGATTTGTCCATTTCTTCCAGATCCCCCAGTTTGTTAGCGTATAATCTTTCATAGTATTCCCTTATAATTGTCTAATTTTGCTGGTGTTGATTGTGATCTCTCTTCTCTCATTTATGATTTTATTTATTAAGTCTTTTCTCTTTTCTCGTTGATAAGGGTGGCTAGGGCTTGATCCATTTTCTTAATTATTTTGAAGAACCATCTCTTTGTTTCATTATTCCATTCTACTGCTTTGTTGTTTCTGTATTGTTTATTTCTGCTCTCACTTTTTTTTCCCTTCTTCTGTAGTCTTTAGGCTTTGTTTGCTATTCCTTTTTTAGCTCCTTCAGATGTAGGTTTAGGTTGTGTATTGGAGACTTCTTGTTTCTTGAGGTAGGCCTGTATTGCTATTCTACTTCCCCCTTAGGACTGCCTTTTCTACATCCTAGAAGTTTGGAGAAACATGTTTTCATTTTCATTTGTTTTAAATTTCCTCTTTAATTTCCTGGTTGCTCCATTCATTCTCAAGTAGGATGTTCATAATCTCCACGTATTTTTGGTCTGTCCAAATTTTTTCTAACTGTCGAGTTCGAGTTTTATAGCGTTGTGGTCCGAAAATGTGCAGGGTGTGATATCAACCTTCTTGTACCTGTTGTACCTGTTGAGGGCTGATTTGTGGCCCATGGTATGATCCTTTCTGGAGAATGTCCCATGTGCACTTGAAAGGAATGTGTATTCTGCTTTAGGAAGAAATGTTCAGACTATATCTGTTGAGTCCCTGTGGTCCAGTGTGTCAAGGCTATTGTTCCCTTGTTGACTTAATGCATATATGATCGGTCCATTTCCATAAGTGGGTGTTAAAATCCCCTGTTATTGTATTATTATCAGTGAGGTCCTGTATGTTTGTTGTTAATTGGTTTGTATATTTAGATACTACCATGTTGGCAGCATAAATATTTAGTTGTTTAACTTTTTTTTAAAATAAATTTATTTTTTATTGGTGTTCAATTGACCAACATACAGAATAACACCTAGTGCTGTTCCCGTCAACTGTCCCACTCAGTGCCCGTCACCCATTCACCCTCTCTTCCTGCCCTCCTCCCCTTCCAGCACACCTTGTTCATTTCCCAGAGTTAGGAGTCTTTATGTTCTATCTCCCTTTCTGATATTTCCCACACGTTTCTTCTCCATTCCCTTATATTCCCTTTCACTATTATTTATATTCCCCAAATGAATGAGAACATACACTGTTTGTCCTTCTCCGATTGACTTACTTCACTCAGCATAATACCCTCCAGTTCCATCCACGTTGAAGCAAATAGTGGGTATTTGTCTTTTCTAATGGCTGAGTAATATTCCATTGTATACATAAACCACATCTTCTTTATCCATTCATGTTTCAATGGACACCAGGCTCCTTCCACGGTTTGGCTATTGTGGACATTCCTGCTATAAACATCGGGGTGCAGGTGACCCGGCATTTCATTGCATCTGAATCTTTGGGTAAATCCCCACCAGTGCAATTGCTGGATTGTAGGGAAGGTCTATTTTTTTTCTTTTTTTTCTTTTTAAAATTTATTTATGATAGCCACACTGATATAGAGAGATAGATAGATAGAGAGGGAGGCAGAGACATAGGCAGAGGGAGAAATAGACTCCATGCACTGGGAGCCCGACATGGGATTCGATCCCGGGTCTCCAGGATCGCGCCCTGGGCCAAAGACAGGCGCCAAACTGCTGCGCCACCCAGGGATACCTTTGTTCTAATTTCAAGGCATTATGGTCTGAGACTATGCAGGGGACGATCCCAATCATTTGGTATCTATTCAGACCGGATTTGTGACCCAGTATGTGGTCTATTCTGGAGAAAGTTCCATGTGCACTTGAGAAGAATGTGTATTCAGTTGAGTTTGGATGTAAAGTTCTGTAGATTTCTGTGAAATCCATCTGCTCCAGTGTATGATTTAAAGCTCTCGTTTCTTTGGAGATGTTTTGCCTAGAAAACCTATAGAGTGTAGAAAGAGCTAGATTGAAGTCACCAAGTGTAAGTGTATTATTATCTAAGTATTTCTTCACTTTGGTTATTAATTGGTTTAAATATTTGGCAACTCCCACATTCGGGGCATATATGTAGAGGATTGTTAAGTCCTCTTGTGGATAGATCCCTTAAGTATGATTTAGTGTCCCTCTTCATCTCTCAATACAGTTCGGGGTAAATTTTAGATTATCTGATATACGGATGGCTACCCCTGCTTTCTTTTGAGGACCATTTGAATGGTAAATGGTTCTCCAATATTTTATTTTCAGGTTGTAGGTGTCCTTCTGTCTAATATGAGTCTCTTGTAGACAGCAAATAGATGGGTCCTGCTTTTTTATCTAGTCCGAAACCCTGCGCCTTTTGATGGGGTCAATAAGCCCATTCACGTTCAGAGTTACTATCGACAGATATGAGTTTAGTGTCATCATGACATCTATTCAGTCCTTGCTTTTGTGGATTGTTCCACTGAACTTCTTCTTAAAGGGGAATTTTAAGAGTCCCCCTTAAAATTTCTTGCAGAGCTGGTTTGGAGGTCACATATTCTTTCAGTTCCTGCCTGTCTTGGAAGCTCTTTATCTCTCCTTCCATTTTGAATGAGAGCCTTGCTGGATAAAGTATTCTTGGTTGCATGTTCTTCTCATTGAGGACCCTGAATATATCCTGCCAGCCCTTTCTGGGCTGCCATGTCACTGTGGAGAGGTCTGCTGTTACCCTAATGCTCCTCCCCATAAAGGTCAGGGATTTCTTGTCTCTTGCTGCTTTAAGGATCTTCTCTTTATCTTTGGAATTTGCAAGCTTCACTATTAAATGTCGAGGTGTTGGATGGTTATTATTGATTTTAGGGGGGGATCTCTCTATTTCCTGGATCTGAATGCCTGTTTCCCTTCCCAGATTAGGAAAGTTTTCAGCTATGATTTGTTCAAATACATATTCTGGCCCTCTGTCCATTTTGGCGCCCTCGGGAACCCCAATTACACGTAGGTTTTTCTTCCTCAGGGTGTCGTTTATTTCCCTTAATCTGTCTTCCTGGTCTTTTAATTGTGTGTCTCCTTTTTCCTCAGTTTCCCTCTTTGCCATCAACTTGTCTTCTATGTCACTCACTCGTTCTTCTACCTCGTTAACCCTCATCTTTAGGACTTCTAGTTTGGATTGCATCTCATTCAATTGATTTTTAATTTCGGCCTGATTGGATCAAAATTCTGCAGTCATGAAGTCTCTTGAGTCCTTTATGCTTTTTCTAGAGCCACCAGTAGCTGTATAATAGTGCTTCTGAATTTGCTTTCTGACATTAAATTGTTATCCAGATTTTGTAACTCTGTGGGAGAGACGACTGTTTCTGATTCTTTCTTTTGAGGTGAGGTTTTCCTTCTAGTCATTTTCCTGAGTGCAGAGTGGCCAAAAAGAAATTGTATTGGGAAAAGGAGAAAAAGAGAGGAGAGAAAGAAGGAAAGAAAAGAGAAAAACGAAAAAGAATAAAGGAAGAAAGAAGGAAATAGAGAATAAAAAGAGAAAGAAAGGGATCCCTGGATGGCGCAGCGGTTTGGCGCCTGCCTTTGGCCCAGGGTGCGATCCTGGAGACCCAGGATCGAATCCCACATCGGGCTCCCGGTGCATGGAGCCTGCTTCTCCCTCTGCCTGTGTTTCTGCCTCTCTCTCTCTCTGTGACTATCATAAATAAATAAATAATAAATACCTTAAAAATTAAAAAGAGAAAGAAAAAGAAAGAAAGGGGGGAAAGGGGAGGGCGAAGCAATCAGAAATAAAAAAAACATGGAGGAGTATCTTCTGATTCTGTATACTTTAAGTTCCTTGACTTCCCCTGGAACTTGCCTGTCTATCCGGTCTTCTGGGGGAGGGGCCTGTTGTGCTGATTTTCAGGTGTTAGCACTTGGGGGAGCCGCTCTGTCCCCTGCCTCGTGCAGGGCTCAGTGGGATTAGTTTCCCCCATGAGGCCCCAGGAGGAACAACCCCAGTGGTAGCGGCCAGCTCTGGAAACCTGTATTCAGCCCCCGCAGTAACTCAGGAGCAGTCCTTCTGCAGGTCCTGGAGGCTCTGGGGCGGGTCCGCTGATCTGCTCAGCTCTGGACAGGAGCGTCCTTGCTGTCCTGGGCCTTGCGGGCCTCTGCTTGTCCCCGGGGAGGCCGAATCCTGGGCTGTGCCCCGGCGCCCTGTGCTCCGGGGCCTGTGCTGTTGGATTCTCGCTCCCGGCCGAATAGCCACCTCACTGCGGAGCCATCGCCCGAGCCCCTCTGAGTTGCTCCCGGAGCTCCGCATCCCCCTCTGAATGGAGCCTCTTCCTCTGCAGGAGGCGCCGCTGCCAAGCTGCTCCTAGGGCCGTGCAAACCCCTTTGTGCAGAGCCGCCACCCGAGCCCGACAGAGCTGCTCCCCGGTCAATGCATGTGCCCTGCAGCCCTTAGGGAGCTCGCTGCACTCTCCTGGGAGTGCAGGTGTCTATTAGTGTCCCAGGGAGCCCTAGGGCATCCCCGCCCTCCTGGGTCCTGCTCTGACTCCTTGAAGGTGCCATTCTGCCCTGGAAGATTGGTGAAGCTCCTCCTTCTCCCAGGACAGAGCTCTTCTGTCCTGTGGGCACTCGCCCCGGCCTTAGCCAGGCTCCTCACAGGGCCCCTCACCCTTGTATGCCTTTTGTTTCTTTATTTCTTTTTCCCGTCTTCCTACCTTGATAGAATCACGAACTTTTCCACTGTAGCATTCGGTCTGGTCTCTGTTTAAATCTCAGGCCGAATTAATAGATTTTCAGGATGATTTGAAGGTTATCTAGGTAATTTCGTGGGGACAGGTGATTTGGGGACCCTACACTTCCGCCATCTTGCCCCTCCTCCTGTATGTTGCATTTTAGCTTTGGTTGTTTTCTTCATTTTGCGGAAGCTTTTCAATTTGATGAAGTCCCAATAGTAATTTTGGTTTTGTTTCCCTCACCTCAGAGGCATATCTAGAAAGAAGATCCAATGGACAATGTCAAAGGCTTTGCTGCCTATCTTTTCTTCTTTGTATTGTTTCAGGTCTCACATTTAGGTGTTTCATCCATATTGAATTTATTTTTTATATATATGGTATAAGAAAGTGGTCCAGTTTCATTCTTCTGCATGTGGCTGCCTGGTTTTCCCAACACCATTTGTTCTTATCCTGGGGTCATGGTTAGGGTTTGTTGAAGAGACTGTCTTTGTGCCTTTGGATATTCCTTGCTGCCTTGTTGTCGATTAATGGATCATAGAGTTACAGGTTTGTATCTTGTTTCGGATTTCCATTTTGTTCTATTGATCTAAGCATCTCCTGTTGGGAGATTCTTGATTGCTGATTCAATTTCTTTGCTGGTTATCTGTCTGTTCAAGTTTCTTATTTCTTCCTTTATCATTTTTGTTATGTTATATATTTCCAGGAATTGATCTATTTCTTCCAGGTTCTAGGTTGCTGGCATATAATTTTTCATAATGTTCTCTTATAATCATTTGTATTTCTGTAGTGTTGGTTGTTATTTCTCTTTTCTCATTTGTGATTTTATTTGGGTCCTTTTTCATCTTTTTATCTTTTTTCTTTTTTAAAGATTTTATTTATGGATTCATGCGAGACATAGGGAGACAGAGGGATAGGCAGAGGGAAAATGAGGCTCAATGCGGGGACCTTTGATCCCCCAGGTCCCCGGGATCATGACCTGAGCCAAAGCAGATGCTCAACCACTGAGGTACCCAGGTTCCTTGCTGATTCAATTCTTTTGCTAGTTATGGGTCTGTTCACATTTTCTATTTCTTCCTATTTCAGGTTTGCTCGTTTGCACATTTCTAGGGATTTGTCCATTTCTTCCAGTTCTCCCAGTTTGTTAGCGTATAATTTCATAGTATTCCCTTATAATTGTCTAATTTTGCTGGTGTTGCTTGTGATCTCTCTTCTCTCATTTGTGATTTTATTTATATAGGTCTTTTCTCTTTTCTCATTGATAAAGCTGGCTATGGCTTGATCCGTTTTATTTATTATTTTGAAGATCCAGCTCTTAGTTTTGTTATTCCATTCTACTGTTTTGTTGTTTCTGTATTTTTTATCTCTGCTCTCATCTTTATTTTTTCCCTTCTTCTGTAGGCTTTAGGCTTTGTTTGCTATTTCTTTTCCAGCTCCTTTAGGTGTAGGGTTAGGTTGTGTATTGGAGACTTCTTGTTTCTTGAGGTAGGCCTGTATTGCTATGTACTTCCCTCTTAGGACTGCCTTTGCTACATCCCAGAGTTTTGGAGAAACATATTTTCATTTTCATTTGTTTTAAATTTCCTCTTTAATTTCCTGGTTGATCCATTCATTCTCTAGTAGGATGATCATAATCTCCACGTGTTTTTTGTCTGTCCAATTCTTTTTTCTTACTGTCGACTTCGAGTTTCATAGCATCGTGTTCCGAAAATGTACAGTGTGTAATATCAACCTTCTTGTACCTGTTGTACCTGTTGAGGGCTGATTTGTGGCCCATGATATGATCTGTTCTGGAGAATATCCCATGTGCACTTGAAAGGAATGTGTATTCTGCTTTAGGAAGAAATATTCAGACTATATCTGTTGAGTCCCTGTGGTCCAGTGTGTCAAGGCTATTGTTCCCCTGTTGATTTTCTGCATAGACAATCGGTCCATTGCCATAAGTGGGTGTTAAAATCCCCTGTCATTGTATTATTATCAGTGAGTTCCTGTACGTTTGTTGTTAATTCGTTTCTATATTTAGGTACTCCCATGTTGCAGCATAAATATTTAGTTGTTGGATCTTTTTTTTAAATAAATTTATTTTGTATTGGTGTTGAATTGACCAACATTCCGAATAACACCCAGTGCTCATCCCGTCAAGTGTCCCCTTCAGTGCCCATCACCCATTCACACACACTTCTGCCCTCCTCCCCTCCCAGCACCCCTAGTTCATTTCGCAGAGTTAGGAGTCTTTATGTTCTGTCTCCCTTTCTGATATTTCCTATACAATTCTTCTCCATTCCCTTATATTCCCTTTCAGTATTATTTATATTCCACAAATGAATGAGAACATACACTGTTTGTCCTTCTCCGTTTGACTTACTTCACTCAGCATAATACCTTCCAGTTCCATCCACGTTGAAGCAAATGGTGGGTATCTGTCATTTCTAATGACTGAGTAATATTCCATTGTATATATAAACCACATCTTCTTTATCCATTCAACTTTGATGGACAGCGAGGCTCCTTCCACAGTTTGGCTATTGTGGACATTCCTAATATAAACATCAGGGTGCAGGTGTCCCGGCGTTTCATTGCATCTGAATCTTTGAGGTTAATCCCCAACAGTGCAATTTCTGGGTCGTTGTACAGGTCTATTTTTATCTCATTGTGGAACCTCCACAGAGTTTTCCAGAGTGGCTGCACCAGTTCACATTCCCACCAACAGTGGTTTCTATATTTAGGTACTCCCATGTTGGCAGCATAAATATTTAGTTGTTTGATCTTGATAGAGAGTCTTTTTAATTATGAAATATTGCCCTTCTTCATTTCTTCTTACAGTATTTGTTCTTTCTTTTTGAAATTTTAATTACTTATTTATATATTCATGAGAGATACACAGAGAAGCAGAAGAAGGAACATAGCAGAGTGAGAGGCAGGCTCCCCAAAGGGAGGCTGATGTGGGACTCGATCCTGGGATCCCAGGATCACACCCTGAGCCGAAGGCAGATGCTCAACCACTGAGCCACCATGTGTCCCCCAGGGTTTGGTTTCAAATCTCGTTTGTCTGATATAAGTATGGGTCCTCCAGCTTTCTTTTTTTTCAGCTTTCTTTTGATATCCATTAGCGTGATATATGATTTTCCATCCCCTGACTTTCAATCTGTTGGTGTCTATAGGTCTAAGGTGAGCATCCTTTAGGCAGCGTACAGATGGATGTTGTTTTTTAATAATAATATTATTTATGATAGTGAGAGAGAGAGAGAGAGAGAGAGGCAGAAAATTAGGCAGAGAGAGAAACAGGCTCCCCACCAGGAGCCCAATATGGGACTCGATCCCAGACTCCAGGATCACACCCTGAGTCAAAGGCAGAGGCTCAACCCCTGAGTCACCCAGGCATCCCGGATCCTGCTTTTTAAGCCACTCTGATACCCTATATGTTTTGATTGAAGCATTTAGTCTATCAGCATTCAGAGTGATTATTCAAAGATATGAACTTTGTGCATTTGTGTTACCGGAAGAGTTGGTGTTTCTGGTGATGTTCTCTGGGCCTTTCTAGTCTTTGTTGCTTTTGATCTCTTTTTTTCCCCCACTAGAAGAGTCCCTCTTAAAATTCCTTACTGGACTGGTTAAGTGGTCCTGAACTCCTTTATATGTTGCCTGTCTGGGAAAATCTTTATCTCTCTTTCTCTCCTGAATGACACACTTGCTGAAGAAAGAATTCATACAAATTGGACTCCAATAAAAAGAAATTTAAAAACAAAAAATAAATTCTTGCTAATATGATTGAGGAAAATGGCATTTAGGAGGAAAACCAGAAGCAGAAAGAGAGGAGGACAGATTTCACTCTCCGTAGCCTTCACAGGGACCTGGTATCCTTTCCTAGGAGGGCCCCCCTCCGAAGGATGCTTCCTGCCCCTCTGCCCTCTTTGTTGGAACACAGCAGGCACATCTCCATGCCTCCAGCACCTCTGCAGTCATGGCTTATAGCGTTTTCCATGTATCCTATTGGGGACCACAGCGTAGTGTATGTAACCATCTGGCTGCTGTTTGACAACATTGGGGGGATTCTGACTTTTGTTGGTTTTGAGGTGCGTGTGTGTCTATCACATGCAGCTATCCCGTGCAGCTGTCGGATCCTCTGGCTGGGTCATCCAAAACCCCAAAATCGTTGGCAGAATATCATTTCTGGTGCTGGCGCTGGGCGGCTAGCTGGGCTCTCCTGGCTACGCCGGGGCTCACTCATGCAGGACTTTCAGCTGGAGGGTCAGCTGAGCTGGAAGTTCTGGCTCGGCCACATTCCCATATCCAGCAGTGGGTCCGGCCTCCCCTGGAAGGCACGTGGGGACGTCAGCTGTGTTTGCCTGGCGGCACCCCTGCAGGGGCTGGTTGGGGCCTAGGTGGTGCCCGCTCCTCCTCTCTGGGGGTCTCTCCACGCCCCATGCAAAGAGTTCTGGGAGACACAGAAATGGGCTGGCTGTGCATTTTCGCACCACATCACTTTATTGACTTTCTACAGCAATCGGGCCCAGAGCCGTGGGTGCGTGCCTTCCCCTGGGGAAGGAGACCTTTCTGTCCTTTAAGTGGGGGCAAGAATCAAACGGGGTGGGTGGGCTGGTGCTGGAGTTCCCCACCTGGGAGCATGTGTGGACTCCGGGTGGGGGCGTGTGTCCTGAGGTTTCAGCCTGAGTGACGATTCTGAGGACAGCAGAGCTGACCTGGACCTGCAGCTCATGGGCTCCTGTGCTGGGTCCCCGCAGGGCAGCTGGACCCCGGCCTCGGGCCCTCTGGGGCCCCAGCACCTGGAGGAGCCTGCCTCATGGTGTGGGTGCGGGTGTGGCCCACCGGCTTACCCCTCCACTCCCCACACTGGTGTGTCCCGGGATCCCCAGGGCTGCCCTAGATAAGCGACCTGTATCTGTGGGGCATGCCCAGGGCCCAGGAGGCCACATCCAGCTTTGAGAGGGCTCGCTCAGCCTGGGGCCAGAATCCAGGGTTGGCCAGGGCTATGGGGGCCTGATTCCATTAGTCTTTGAGCTGGGACTGGTGGGGCCTCAAATCAACCCAGCCCCCACAGAGCCTGGGCCCAAGTCAGCCCAGGTCCCTCTGGGTTAGGGGCTGCTGTCCTGTGCAGGGTGTCCCACCCTCCAGGAGGGACCGTGGGTGGAGGCAGGGCACAGTGTGTCCTCTGCACCACTCTCCTGTACACAAACTGTCCGGGGCTCCCTGCCTTCCCTCCTCCCTGCAACCCCTGGGTACTCAATGGGACACCCGGGCTTCTGATGGGAGCAGGGTATCCAGAGAACCCCAGGGAGTCTGAGCATGTCCCACAGGGTGCAGCTGCACTGGGTCCTTGTTAGGGGCCAATGGTGTGGGGGTGGATGGTGTGTGGGCATGGGTATGATGGTGGTGGGGTGTGGGGGATGGTGTAGGGGGGATGGTGTTGGGGTATAGTGTGGGTGGGGATTGTGTGAGGCTGTGTGTGTGTAAGGGGGATGGTGTAGGGGCTATGCCACGGGGGATGATGATGTTAGGGGATGGTGTGGGTCTGGGGAATGGGAGGATGGTGTGGGGGGCCGGCGAACACAGGGCATCCCCTTTCTCTAAGATGCACACGGAGACGTCTACAGATAAAGGCGACCCCAGTCTGGGGTATGCTGTGTCACCTGCCCCTGGGGCCCCGTGTGGTGAGTACAGGGCCCTGGCTGGACCAGGGGCATTATCTGGGGGTCATCATACTATGTATGTTTACAAATTGCAAATTGTCTCAAATTGAATGCATAGAATTTAGAAATATATAAAGTGCTGATGGTGGATATCACCCTGACCCTTCCGACCCTCATCAGATTGATGTGTGTCCTCCTCCAGTCACGGCCATGCACCCTGCCCCAGGTCCCCTTACTTGCCCCATGGCCCCCACCCCAGCCCCCTGCTTTTCAGGGGCCGTCCCTCACCCCTTTGGGGTTCAGCTCACATGGCAATCCCTGGAGGCCCCGTCCTAGTGGCCTCCTCATCCCTGAGACCCCGAGGGTGGGGGCACGGTGTTCATCCCAAACAACCTACAATGCAGCCGTGTGTTGTTGGCTGCTGTTCTTCCCCCGGGCTCTGAAGCCCGGTGTTCCCTACCCAGAAGCCCCCGGTCCTCCTGGGTCCCGATCCCCCTGGCCCCTCAGCCTCACCCTACCCCATAGTAGTCCCAAAACATGACGTGACTGCTGAACATCCTGTTGACATCCAGGTCCCCCAGCGTGATGTCCCTAGAGGAGACCAGGGCTTCCTCCTTCATTTCCTGTGGGAAAACCGGGGAGGAGGAGCTGACGTCAGGGACACAGACCCCAACCTGTCTGTCCTGGGCAGGGAGCCCTGGGGCCACCATGGGAGTGTGTACTGCCAAAACCTCCTTCCTTCCTCTGGGAGGCCAGGGATGGCGGGAGTGCCCACCGTGCCCATGGGACCTGTGTGACGGCCTGTGCCCAGCTGTTGTAGGCAGGGAGGTGACTGTCACCCTGGGTGGGAGGGGATAGAGGTTCAGCCAAGGTGGGAGGGGACATGGGGGTGTTGTACTCAAGATTGCGAATCCGAGAAACCACTAAGGAGCTGACACCAATGCAAACACACAAGGGTTGATTTCCAAACTCGAGCTTGCGTCCAAGTACACCCAACACAGCGGAGTAGGGACTTGGACCCCGAGGTGGGTTTTAGCTTAGTTTTAAGGGCTTGTCTCGGGGTCCTCCAGAAGGGCTGGAGCAATTCCTCAAGTTCTGTTTACATTTTGATATGGGGCCTTCAAGGGTATTGAGCTCTGCTCTCATTCTAATAGGCGCTTCCAGCCGTTGGCATGGGCTCAGTTTCATTCTATTGTGGGGAATTCTAGGACATTAAGCTGTAAACTTTTGTTTTTTTTTTCCTGTAACTGAAGTAATGTAAATTTCAGCTCTTCTTCACAGGGGCCTGGGAAGGCTGGACTTGTTCGAACACTGAACTTAAAGTAGAAAGGCCTTCATTTTCTCGGCCTCCTTGCGTCCAGTACCATCCTATCTAGCTCTTTCCCCTTCCCTGGAGCTCCTAAGAGAGCAATTGCAAATGACCTCAGCTTGGCAGCATGTGTTGGGAGAAAGGCCCAGGCATTTGGGATCAGGAAGACCTGGGTTGTGGGCGTCCCAGCTGTGCAGCAGGATTTCATGCTGGAGACTCTTATTCCCTAAGGCTATCTTGACAACTGACTTTGTATATAGAAAAGCTCTCCTTTATATTTATTTATTTATTTATTTATTTATTTATTTATTTATTTATTTTTTGAGGAGCGAGTCAAAGTTTTTTTTCTCTGCCCATCTAATTGCTCAGATTCCAATCTGAGACATATTTCCTGTTAATAAGGATAATTTACTATCCGTAGTACTATGGTTAAAATATTCTGACACAAGTAATTCAGAGGGATGAGGGTTTCTCATCTCTTTCTTCACAGCTCAGTCACTCATCAGGAAATGCATCTTTACGGATTTGGAAAGAACTGAGAGACATTATTACAATGGTCCTATTATTATGTGAAGGATTCTTCCCTGAGATTCTTCCCCTATTTCAACTGACACTGAAACACTTTGAACTCTTTGGAAGACAAATGTCAAGGAAATAAATGTTATGCATTGCTAATTTTAAATGCACTTGCAATATGGTGTCTATTATAATAGAAGTATTTGTATCTGATTTTTGCTATTTATTATCCGTTCCTGCTTTTCAGGTTGAGGAGGCATTATACGTGTTCATAAGTATTGTTCTTTCCTTCTGATATAAAATTATTTATTTGTTCACACCGAAGGAACTCTATAAGAATAAGGCAAAAGTTAATTCAACAATTCTTAAAATGTCTTCAAACTTGGAGCCTGATTCATTTAAGTCAATTTTCAAAATAAATCTTATTTATTATATATTTTTTAAATATATTTTTTTAATTTTTATTTATTTATGATAGTCACAGAGAGAGAAAGAGAGGCAGAGACACAGGCAGAGAGAAGCAGGCTCCATGTACCGGGAGCCCAACGTGGGAATCGATCCTGGGTCTCCAGGATCGTGCCCTAGGCCAAAGGCAGGCGCCAAACCGCTGCGCCACCCAGGGATCCCAAATCTTATTTATTATAAAAAAAACAAAGATTTATAGGGAAATTGAAAAGATAGTACAGAGCATTCGCATGCACTGGCACTCAATTTCTCCAATTATTGATATCTTATATTAGTACGGTACAAATATGAGCTAATGAATCAATATTAAAATATTCGCATTAACCAAAGTCCATACTTTATTCAGATTTCCTTAGCTTTTGTTAAGTTACCATCCCTCATATCACATTCATTTTGGGCTCCTGTTTTCTTAGGACTCCTCTGGATTGTAACAGTCTTTCAGCCTTTCCTTGTTGTTGAATGGAACACTTTGAGAAGTAGAGTATTTTGTAAAATTTCCCTCAGTTGGGACATGTCTGTTGTTTATCTCATGACTGAACTGTTTTTGTGGATAATATACAGAGATATACTGCTATTTTTATTATATCATATAAAGGATAGATACTATCAACATGATTTATCAGTCTTGGTATCGATCTGATCATCTTGCTGAGGTAGTGTTTGTCAGCTTTCTCCATAGTAAAGTGATTTATTATTATTATTATTATTATTATATTATCATTCTTATTTTAGGTTTTTCATAATATATTTTGCAGAAGGAAGTTACTATGTGTATTGCACACATAAAAGTGTGAAGATATGCTCATGAACTTGAGTGTGGTATGTCTGAACGAATTGTTTGAAATTCTTCTACATGGCAGATTTCTCTTTCTTGTGGGTTTGTTTGTTTGTTTCTTTTTCAAAGATGTTATTTATTTATATGAGAGAGAGAGAGAGGAGAAAAAGCATGAGCGAGAGGGGCAGAGGGAGAGGGAGAAGGTGGTTCCCTGCTAAACAGGAAGCCTGCCTTGGGACCTGGATCATGATCTGAGCCTAAGGCAGAAGCTTAACTGACTGAGCCAACCAGGTGCCAATCTATCTTTTTTCTTTCTTTCTTTCTTTCTTTCTTTCTTTCTTTCTTTCTTTCATTTCTTTCTTTCTTCTTTCTTTCTTTCTTTTTTTTAATGTTTGTATATTTTTTTAAATTTTTATTTATTTATGATAGTCACAGAGAGAGAGAGAGAGGCAGAGACACAGGCAGAGGGAGAAGCAGGCTCCATGCACTGGGAGCCTGACGTGGGATTCGATCCCGGGTCTCCAGGATCGCGCCCTGGGCCAAAGGCAGGCGCTAAACCACTGCGCCACCCAGGGATCCCTCTTTCTTTCTTTTATTTTAATAATAATTTTATTTTTTATTGGTGTTCAATTTGCCAGCATACAGAATAACACCCGGTGCTCATCCCGGCAAGTGCCCCCCTCAGTGCCCATCACCCATTCACCCCCACCCCCCCGCCCTCCTCCCCTTCCACCACCCCTAGTTCGTTTCCCCGAGTTAGGAGTCTTTATGTTCTGTCTTCCTTTCTGATATTTCCCACTCATTTTTTCTCCTTTCCCCTTTATTCCCTTTCACTATTTTTTATATTCCCCAAATGAATGAGACCATATAATGTTTGTCCTTCTCCGATTGACTTATTTCACTCAGCGTGATACCCTCCAGTTCCATCCACGTCAAAGCAAATGGTGGGTATTTGTAGTTTCTAATGGCTGAGTAATATTTCATTGTATATATAGACCACATCTTCTTTATCCATTCATCTTTTGATGGACACCGAGACTCCTTCCACACTTTGGCTATTGTGGACATTGCAGCTCTAAACATTGGGGTGCAGGTGTCCCGGCATTTAATTGCATCTGAATCTTTGGGGTAAATCCCCAGCAGTGCAATTGCTGGGTCGTAGGGCAGATCTATTTTTAACTCTTTCAGGAACCTCCACATAGTTTTCCAGAGTGGCTGCACCAGTTCACATTCCCACCAACAGTGAAGACACAAAGAGATGGAAAAATATTCCATGCTCATACATTGAAAGCATTAATACTGTGAAAATGTCAATGTTACCCAGGGCAATTTACATGCTTAATGCAATCCCTATCAAAATACCATGGACTTTCTTCAGAGAGTTGGAACAAATTTTTAAGTTTTCTGTGGAATCAGAAAAGACCTCGAATAGCCAGGGGAATCTTAAAAAAGAAAACCATAGCTGGGGGCATCACAATGCCAGATTTCAGGTTGTATTACAAAGCTGTGGTCATCAAGACAGTGTGGTCATCAAGACTGGCACAAAAACAGACACATAGATCAGAATAGAGAATCCAGAAGTGGACCCTCAACTTTATGGTCAACTAATATTCGATAAAGGAGGAAAGACTATCCACTGGGAAAAAGTCTCTTCAATAAATGGTGCTGGGAAAATTGGACATCCACATGCAGAAGAATGAAACTAGACCACTCTCCTGCACCATACACAAAGATAAACTCAAAATGGATAAAAGATCTAAATGTGAGACAAGATTCAATCAAAGTCCTAGTGAAGAACACAGGCGACACCCTTTTTGAGCTCAGCCACAGTAACTTCTTCCAAGATACATCCACGAAGGCAAAAGAAACAAAATCAAAAATGAACTATTGGGACTTCATCAAGATAAGAAGCTTTTGCACAGCAAAGGATACAGTCAACAAAACTAAAAGACAACCTACAGAATGGGAGAAGATATTTGCAAATGACGTATCAGATAAAGGGCTAGTTTCCAAGATCTATAAGGAACTTATTAAACTCAACAGCAAAGAAACAAACAATCCAATCATGAAATGGGCAAAAGACATGAAGAGAAATCTCACAGACGAAGACATAGACATGGCCAACACACACATGAGAAAATGCTCTGCATCACTTGCCATCAGGGAAATACAAATCAAAACCACAATGAGATACCACCTCACACCAGTGAGAATGGGGAAAACTGACAAAGCAGGAAACCACAAATGTTGGAGAGGATGCGGAGAAAGGGGAAGCCTCTTGCACAGTTTTGGTTTGTTTTTATAGTGCCTGGCCACTGCAAATATATACAACATAGCATCTCCTTTGCGGTATCTCATCCCCTGTGTTTTTTTCCTATTTCAGAAGAGAGTGGAAATGCTGACATACTGCATGCCTGAGCCCTTACAGCAAATCTATTTCTAGCTTGAATTTCACAGCTGAGGAAATTGTCAGCCTGATGCATTATTGGTTTCTTGTTTCCTGGGGCTAAGTGCACCCAAGGGTGTGCTGAGCACTGCCCTCTGCCATCAGGTGGCAGGGATTGCCAGGATCCCACATGCTTTTCCAACTTCAGCCACCAGTTTTGAGAGTACTAGGATCATTGGGGTGCTGAGCAGTGGGATCCACAAGAATTTCTGATAGTTGATCATAGGGTGTATTGACCTTAGCACAGCTCAAGCAACAAGTTCCTAAAGAACAACTATTGGGTAGACTTATTGTACATACATTTCCAGGCTTTCCATGGAGAACTGTCCACTTGTTTAGGAATGGCCCATTTATACTTTGATGAAACTCTTTCAATGGTTACTTTTCTTAATCATTAACTACCATACACAAAAATGAGAGACAAGTGACCAAATCTTTGCATTTAATGTGCCAATTAGTATGAAGGTAATGAACATGATAGTAGCAAATTGTCAAGAAGAGAGAGTTTAAAAATTTAAAAATCTAATGAAATTATGAACAGATTTTTAAAAAAGATTTATTTATTCATAAGAGATGCACAGAGAGAGACAGAGACACAGGCAGAGGGAGAAGCAGGCTCCATGCTGGGAGCCTGACATGGGACTCGATCCCAGGTCTCCAGGATCATACCCTAGGCTGAAGGCGGCACTAAAACGCTGAGCCACCAGGGCTGCCCTATGAACAGGTTTTAAATGCTACTAATGATTAGAGAAGTGAATATAAAAGCATACACTAAACATCAAATTGGCAGAGATGAAAAACCTCACAACACCCAGTGTCAAGGAAGAGTCAGAAAACCACCTCTCACATGTTGTCTCTGGGAGTGTTCATGGGGAGGACGTTTCCGTCAGGGTATATCACAATATATTGTGAGAGTTTGGAAGACGCACACACATTTTCCTGCCTTCTGCCTCCTGCCTCATCCTAATGAGTGGGGAAAACCCAAAGAAGAGGGTAGAGCACTGTTCCATGCAGCATCTTTTATTTTGCATTACTGTCACTGGAGATCTTTCCCTGCCCCATTCCCTCTGATTGCTCATTTACTGGATACTTGGCCCTTGGGGAGGGCAAGATAACTTGACCTCTGGATGGAAATCTCACAGATTCTAGAGAACCGCAGAGAGGTTGTTAGGGAGAGCCACTTTCCATTTCCCTCAAGCAAATCATTAACTCAGTGCCCTTAGCCATTGTGGCAACTCTGAGAGGAGGCATCTCACAATGCTGCTCCCCTAGGGCTCCAAGTAGTTGGTTTGAGGTCCTCCTGGATGTCCTCGTCTAGGACAAAGTTTCCAACACTTTGGCTGCCACCAGCAGGTATAACACTGTATTAGCCTGGGTCTGACCAGACAGTGGCTAGGCTCCCTTTTCTCTCTCCTCAACCATCTCTGTTAAGGTTTCGAGTTTTGGGGACAACAAATAGCCTGTCTCTTCTTCTTAGAAACCAGAGGCTGGAGCACATCAGCCACAAAGGAGGCCCCAAAAGAGCACTCACAGCAGCAACATTAATTGTAACCATTGGTGTGTCTCCAAGTGAGAGTGTCACAGAGAGGTCAGACCAGAACAGTGAGTGAGAACACAGAAGGGTCTTGGTGTGGATCAGTTGCCAAGAAGCAACATTTGGATTTGAAAAGTATATACATAACACTTTGCATCAATGTACATATCACTGATTTGATATCACTATAATACTCTTCTAAGAATTCAGTTAATTGAAACAGTTATCCACCCTGTAGCCGAACCCTGTGTTCAGGGCATTCCACACATGAAACACTGAATGGATTTGGAAAAACATAAAGTCATAGAAAGCAATTAATGCTACTAAAAAATGCAGCTGGCCAGAGCACCTCAGCCCTGGTCCTTCATGTCACAGCCATGTGTCAAGTAACAAGTTCCGGAGGAACCGTGCCTTTGTAACAGTGGACTGAGTTAAACCCTAGCCCTGGTAAAAACAAGTTAGGAAACAAATTAACATTTATTTCTCATCTTTTGTTTAATAGTCACTGTGCTAATGCTGCCACAATTATTATTCCACATTTATCCTATTACTTAATAAGAATCTACATAGCTGGCAAAGCTGGGTGATGAAGAGAAGAAACACTTAGGAAGGTCTCATTGTAGGTAATGCAGACAGCCCTAAGGGCAAAAGTGCACAACCACATCATTGCACAGGGCGGCTCTGAATTGGCTGGGTCCTCCCTTTCACCTTTCATGATGACATGAAAGCCCACATTTAAGCTAATGGTGGGTATTTGTCGTATCTAATGGCTGAGTAATATTCCATATAATGTTTGACCTTCTCCGATTGAATTACTTCACTCAGCATAATACCTTCCAGTTCCATTCACGTTGAAGCAAATGGTGGGTATTTGTCATTTCTAATGGCTGAGCAAGGCCCACCTGTTCTCTCTCTTCATCTTCTGAGTCTCCTAAAATATGAATGTTATTGTTTTAATAAGTGGCTGACTTCCCTACGTCTGTCTCTGTGGTCCATAACCTTTCTTGTTTTTATGGCTTCTACGTGGGACTGCATCTCAGTTATAGCATTTTTAACGTTGGCCTGACTAGATTTTAGTTCTTTTATTTCTACAGTAAGGGATTCTCTAGTTTTCTTCTGTGCTCTTTTTCCAGCCCAGCTGCTATCTTTATAATAATTGTTTTAAACTGTAGTTAGACATCATATATGTGTATTGATGGACTTCCTGGCTGTGAGTACTACCTCATATTATTTTATGGAGGTGAATTTCTCCATCTCATTACCTTTTCCAGAAAAGAAAGAGGGAAGAAAAAGAAAAACCATGGAAAACAATAACAACTGCCCTCCAAAAAAAAACAAAAAAAACACACCAGATTATTTTGGCCTGCATTTTAAAAGACTCTAAATCCCAAAATATGAAACACAATTAAAGTACCATGAAAATAAAAATAAGAAATATATAAGGTACATACATAAAAATTAAAATAAGGCAATTAATAAAAAAATAAAAATAAATAAATGAAAATAAAGCACAAAGTACAAAGGAAGCTAGATCCTACTTTCCAGGCAGAGCTGAATCTCTGCATCCTCTGTGGTCCGACAACTTGGTGGCAGTGAGTGGTCTGTGCAGGGTCTGGGGATGGGCTCTGGCGCTGATTATCAGGTGCACATCTGCTTGGTAGATGCAACTGCGGGGTCAGAGGCGGGGTGGGCATCAGCACCTCTGGCCTCCAGTGGGCGGTGCAGTGCTGCTTCCTGAGACCCCCCGTGGTGGGCAGGATGCGGGTGGGGTCTCTGGGTCCTCTGGATCTGGGACTGAGCATCCTTCCCCCCCAGTCTGCATGGGCTTCCACAGAAGAGCTCCCAAGCCCCTGGGTCTCCGCCGATTCTCTCAGAACCCTGCGTTTACTCTACCTGTGTCCGAGCTTCTTTTGGTTTTGTTTTTTTATCTCAGAGAAGCCGACACTGATGCAAACACACGAGGGTTTATTTACAAGCTCGAGCTTGTGTCCAAGTATACCCAACAGAGTGGAGCAGGGACTTGGACCACGAGGTGGGTTTTAGCTTAGTTTTAAGGGCTGGTCTTGGGGACCTCCAGAAGGGCTGGAGCAATTCCTCAAGTTCTGTTTACATTTTGATATGGGACATTCAAGGGCATTGAGCTCTGTTCTCATTCTAATAGAGGCTTCCTGTCCTTTGCCTGGGCTCAGTTTTGATTCTATTGTGGGGCTTTCTAGGTCATTAAGCTGTAAACTTTTGTTTTTTTCCTGTAACTGAAGTAATGTAAATTTCAGCTCTTCTTCACAGGGACCTGGGATGGGTGGACTTGTGCTAAAGCTGAATTTAAATTGGAATGGCCTTAATTTTCTTGGCCTCCACGCTTCCCATCCCATCCTATCTAGCTCCTTCCCCCTTCCCCAGAGCTCCTAAGAGAGCAATTGCAAATGACCTCAGCTTGGCAGCCTGTGTTGGGGGACAGGTCCAGGGATTTGGGATCAGGAAGACCTGGGGCGTGGGCTTCCCAGCTGTGCAGCGGGATTCCATGCTGCAGACTCTTATTCCATAAGGCTATCTTGACAACTGACTTTGTACATAGAAAAGCTCTCCTTTGTCTTTAAAAGATGAGGAGCGAGTCAAAGCTTTTTTTCTCTGCGCATCTAATTGCTCAGATTCCAATCTGAGACATATTTCCTGTTAATAAGGATAATTTACTATCCGTGGTACTATGGTTAAAATATTCTGACACAAGTAATTCAGAGGGATGAGGGCTTCTCATCTCTTTCTTCACAGCTCAGTCACTCATCAGGAAATGCATCTTTATGGATTTAGAAAGAACTGAGAGACATTATTACCAATGGTCCTATTATTTATGTGAAGGATCCTTCCCTGAGATTCTTCCCCTGTTTCAACTGACACTGAAACACTTTGAACTCTTTGGAAGACAAATGTCAAGGAAATAAATGTTATGCATTGCTAATTTTAAATGCACTTGCAATATGGTGTCTATTATACTAGAATTATTTTTATCTGATTTTTGCTATTTATTATCTGTTCCTGCTTTTCAGGTTGAGGAGGCATTATGCATGTTCATAAGTGTTTTTCTTTCCTTCTGATCTAAAATTCTTACTTTGTTTCCATCAAAGGAACTCTTTAAGAATAAGGCAAAAGTTAATTCAACTATTCTTAAAATGTCTTCACACTTGGAGCCTGATTCATTTAAGTCAATTTTCAAAATAAATCTTATTTATTAGGAAAAAAACAAAGATTTATAGGGAAATTGAGAAGATAGTACAGAGCATTTGCATGCACTTGCACTCAATTTCTCCAATTATTGATACCTTATATTAGTACGGTACAAATATTAGCTAATGAATCAATATTAAAAACTTCGCATTCAAAAAAGACCAAAAAAAAAAATGAAAAACAAAGGCCATAGTTTATTCAGATTTCCTTAGTTTTTGCTAAGTTACAATCCCTCATATCACATTCCATTTGTCCTCCTGTTTCCTTAGGCTCATCTGGATTGTGACAGTCTTTCTGCCTTTCCTTGTTGTTGTTGAACTGGAACACTTTGAGAAGTAGAGTATTTTGTAAAATTTCCCTCAGTTGGGACATGTCTGTTGTTTATCTCATGACTGAACTGTTTTTGTGGATTATATACAGAGATATACTGCCATTTTCATTATATCATATAAAGGATAGATACTATCAACATGATTTATCAGTCTTGGTATCGATCTGATCATCTTGCTGACGTAGTGTTTGTCAGCTTTCTCAGTAGTAAACTCATTCTTTATTATTATTAATTATTATTATATTATCAATATTATTTTAAGTTTTTCATATTATATTTTGTAGAGGAAGTTACTATGTGTATTCCACACGTAAGAGTGGGAAGCTATGCTCATGAACTTGAGGGTGGAATGTCTTCACAAATTGTTTGAAATTCTTCTACATGGGCGATTTCTCTTCCTTGTGGGCTTGCTTGTTTGCTTCTTTTTCAAAGATGTTTTTTATTTATTTGAGAGAGTGAGGAGAGATAAAGCATGAGCGAGAGAGGCAGAGGGAGAGGGAGAAGCAGGTTCCCTGCTGAACAGGGAGACTGCCTTGGGACTTGGATCATGATCTGAGCCTAAGGCAGAAGCTTAACTGACAGAGCCACACAGGTGCCACTCTTTCTTTCTTTCTTTCTTTCTTTCTTTCTTTCTTTCTTTCTTTCTTTCTTTCTTTCTTCTTCTTCCTTCCTTCCTTCCTTCCTTCCTTCCTTCCTTCCTTCCTTTCTTTCTTTCTTTCTTTCTTTCTTTCTTTCTTTCTTTCTTTCTTTCTTTCTTTCTTCTCAAGCCAGCAACTTCTGAGGAATTCCTCCCTCAGATGGGAGCTACATACTAACATCCAAACCAGAGTACCTAGCTGAAAGCTCTCTCTCTGGGGAAATTCCCTTTCGGAGATGAGCTGAAACGTGGTCCTGCCATGTTCCACACTGCCTGCAGATACAGTTACGAGCATCCTCAATAGACATGTTTGTCAGAAGCTCATGGGACGCAAGGGGCAAGATGCAGGCTTCAATGGTTGTGTCTCCAGGTGTAGTAAAGCGGTATTCATGGAACATCCTGAATTACAATGCTGCCACATTCTCATGGCCATTAGAATGCAGTTAGTAGAAAGCTGGCTTCAGGCATGCCTCCTTTTGAAAGTTGAGCTCAGGGCAGAACCCTCCCGCATCCTGCCTGCCCATAGTCCTAGCTGCTAACATCCTTATGTTAGGTGTTGAGAGAGGTTGGAGAAATGCAAGTGGAAGCGTCAGGACTGTACTCACGTGTATCTGAGATCAATACAGCGATTGCCAACGTCCTTATTCAATTAGAGGGTAGCTCCGGTATACCTCGCCTCGATAAGTGTCTAGCAGACATCGGCCTGCAAAGCATACACACTTCTGAGAGTTCAGCTTATGTCCTCTAACTCCTCCATCCTGACTGGCTGTATGTTCCACTTCCACAGCATTTCATTGTATGCAGGACAGTAGCGGAGTGAAAACCAAGTGTCTGCCTTGTCAATTTCGCGCCTAACGTACAGCTGCCTGCAAGGCATGCACACTCCTTTGGATTGAGCTTATGGCTTATGCCTCCCACATGCTGACCGTCTGCACACTTCAGTTCCAAAGGATTTCTTTCGATATGGGACGCAAGTTTTGCGAGAGGCAAATGTGTCTTAGTTCAATGCAGCGACTTCTGAGGAATTCCTCCCTCAGATGGGAGCTACATACTAACTTCCAATCCTGAGTACCTAGCTGAAACCTCTCTCTCTGGGGAATTTCCTTCTGCGAGATGAGCTGACACGCGGTCCTTCCCAGTTCCACACTGCCTGCAGATGCTGTTACGAACATCCTCACTAGACATGTTTGTCAGAAGCTCATGGGATGCAAGGGGTAACCTGTAGGCTTCAAGGTTGTGTCTTTAGGTGCAGTAAAGCGGTATTCATGGAACATCCTGAATAACAATGCTGCCACGTTCTCATGGCCATCAGAACGCAGTTAGTAGAAAGCTGGCTTCGAGGTATGCCTCCTTTTGAAAGCTGAGCTCAGGGCAGGACCCTCCCACATCCTGACTGCCCGTAGTCGGAGCTGCTAACATCCTTATGTTAGGTGTTGGGAATGTTTGGAGAAATGCCCGTGGAAGGGGCAGCACTGTACTCACGTGTATCTGAGTTCAATACAGCGATTGCCAACGTCCTTGTTCAATTAGAGTGTAGCTCGGGTATACCTCGCCTCGATAAGTGTCTAGCAGACATCGGCCTGCAAAGCATACACACTTCTGAGAGTTGAATTTATGCCTTGTTCCTTGCACATGCTTACTTCAGGTACACTTCGCTCCTATCAGGCCTAGGCTCGATGCGTTACAGAAGTTTTGTCAGAGGTTAGTGGAAGGTGCCGGCCACACGACTAGTGTCTCCAAGCCCAATCCAGAGATATCTGAGGAACTGCTGTCTTAGTTTGGTGCTACATACTAAGTTCCATACATGAGAAGCTAGTTGAACACAGTGTCCAAAGGGTACTTGCTTCTGAGACTTGAGCTCACCTCCAGTCCCTCACAATTCCACATGGCCTTCAGATGGAATTTTGAACATCCTCAATAGACATGTTTGTCAGAAGCTCATAGGACACAAGGAGCTAGCTGCAGGCTTCAATGCTTGTCTCTACAGGTGCAGTAGAGTGGTATACATGGAACGTCCTGACTTACAGTGGTGCTACGTTCTCAAGGCCATAACAACGCAGCTAGTAGAAAGCTGGCTTCGAGACATGCTTCCTTTTGAGAGCTGAGCTCAGGGCAGGACCCTCCCGCATCCTGCCTGACTATAGACGTAGCTGCTAACATCCTTGTGTTAGGTGCTGGGAGAGGTTGTGAGAAAAGCAGGTGGAAGCGTCGAGCCTGAACTCATGTGTATCTGAGTTGAATACAGCGATTTCCAATGGCCTTCTTCAATCATAGTGTAGCTATGTTCTAACTCCCATGTACGAGCGGTTAGCAGAAATCTGCCTCCCCGGCATACACACTTCTGAGAGTTGAGCTTATGATCTGTACCTCGACATCCTGCCTTCAGGTACACTTCGCTTCTAAAAGGCCTAGACTCGATGCATGACGGAAGTGTTGTGAGAGGTAAGTGGAATGTCCCGGCACACAAGACTAGTGCCACCAAGGTCAATCCAGCGATTTCCTAGTAATTCCTGTGTTAGACTGGTGCTACATACTAAGTTCCATAGGTGAGAACCTAGCTGAATGCCTTGTCCAAAAGCAACTTACTTTTGAGAGTTGAGCTCGCACTCAGTCCCTCACTGTCCGATACTGCCTGCAGAATGAGTATCAAACATCTTCACCATAGACTTTTGTCAGAAGCTTATGAGACGCAAGTGAAACAATGCAGACCTGGAAGGTACCTGGAGTGGTAATCTTGGAACCTCCTTACTCAGAATACTGCTACGTTCTCACTGCCATAAGAATGCAGCTAGTTAAAAGCTGACTTCTAGACATGCTTCCTTGTAAGATCTGAGGTCAGGGTAGGACCGTCCCGCATCCTGACTGCCTGTAGACATAGGTCCTAGCATCTTTATGTTAGGTGCTGGAAGAGGTTGTGTGACAAGCATGTGGAAGTGACAGGCCTGTACTCACGTGTATCTGAGTTCAATACAGCGATTGCCAACGTCCTTGTCCAATTAAAGTGTACCTCAGTTCTAGCTCCCATCAATAAGTGTCTAGCAGACATCTGCCTGTAAAGCATACACACTTCTGAGAGTTGAACTTATGCCCTGTACCTCCCACATGCTGACTGCAGGTACACTTCGCTCCTATCAGGCTTAGGCTCCAATCGTGACAGAAGGGTTGTGAGATGTAAGTGGAAGGCACCGGCCCACACGACTAGTGTCTCCAAGCCCAATCCAGAGATATGTGAGGAACTCCTCTCTAGGATTGGTGCTACATACTAAGTTCCATATATGAGAAGCTAGTGGAACGCAGTGTCCAAAGGGTACTTTCCTCTGAGACTTGAGTTCACCCCCAGTCCCTCACAGTTCCACACGGCCTTCAGATGAAATTTCGAACATCCTCACTAGACGTGTTGGTCAGAAGCTCAAGGGACAAAAGGAGCTAGCTGCAGGCTTCAATGTTGTGTCTCTAGGTGCAGTAGAATGATATACATGGAACTTCCTGACTTACAATGTAGCTACATTCTCACGGCCATAAGAACGCAGCTAGTGGAAAGCTGCATTCGAGGCATGCTGCTGAGGACCAGAGTCACCCTTTCCAGGTGAGGCACAGGTGAGGCCAGAGTCACCTGGTACAGATGAGGCCAAAGTGAGGACCAGAGTTAGCAGGTCCAGGTGAGTCCCAGAGGGAATAGAGAAACCATGTCCCAATGATGCCCAGGTAGAGAGCAGAGTCACCAGGTCCAGATGAGGCCCAGGTGGGGAGCATATTCACTAGGTCCAGGTGAGGCCCAGTGGAGGACTAGAGTCACCAGGTCTGGTTGAGGCCTAGAGGGGTACCAGAATCACTTGGTCCAGGTGACATCCAGATGGGGACCAGAGTCACCAGGTCAGGGTGAGGCCCAGAGGGGTCCAGAGTCATCATGTCCAGGTGAGGCTCAGGTGTGGAACAGAGTAACCAGGTCAAAGTGATGCCCAGGGGAGGACCAGAGTCACCAGATCTGGGTGAGGCTCAGATAGGATCAGATTCACCAGTTCAAGGTGAGGCCAATTGGAGTCCACAGCAATCAGGTCCACGTGGGGAACAAAGTCACCAGGACTGGGTGAGGCCCAGATGGGGACCAGAATCACCAGGTCCAGGTGAGGCCCAGGTGGTGTCCAGAGTACCAGGTGGGGTGAGGACCAGGTAAGGACCAGATTCACCAGGTCCAAGTGTGGCCCACGTGGGGACCTGAGTCACCATGTATGGGTGAGGCCCAGGTGGCAACCCCACTCACCAGGTTCAGGTGAGGCCAACCTGCAGGCCAGAGTCACAGATCCACGTGAGTGGCTGGTGGGGACCGGAGTCACCAGGTAAATATGAGGCTAGAAGGACACCACAGTCACCAGGTCCAGGTGTGGTTCATGTGGGAACGAGAGTCCCCAAGTCCAGGTGAGACCCAGGTAGGGACCACAGTCACCAGGTCCAGATGGAGGCCAAGTTGGGGGGCCCAGAGTCATCAGGGCGAAGTGCGGCCAAAGTGTGGATCAAACTTATCAGGTCCAGGTGAGTCCCAGGTGGGGAACAGAGTAACCATGTCCCATTGATATCCAGGTGGGACCAGAGTCACATGGTCCAGATGAGGCCTAAGTGAGGAGCATATTCACCAGGTCCTGTTGAGGCCCAGTTGATGACCAGAGTCCCCAGCTCCAGGTGAGGCCCAGAGGGGGACCAGAGACACCTGGTCCAGCTGATATCCAGGTGATATCCAGGTGGGGATCAGAGTCACCATGTCAGGGTGAGGCCCAGAGGGGAACGAGAGTCACTAGACCCAGAAGAGGCCCTGGAATTGGATCTGAGTAACCAGGTCCCATGATGTCCATGTGAGGACCAGATTCACCAGGTCCAGGCGAAAGTCCCTGTGGGAACCAGTTACCTCATCGAGGTGAGGCCCATTTGGGACCGCAGTCACCGGGTCAGGGTGAGTTCCAGAGGGTGACCAGAGTCTCCAGGTCCAGGTGAGGCCCAGGTATAGAAGAGAGTACCAGGTCCCAATGATGCCCAGGTAAGGACCAGAGTCACCAGGTCCAGGTGAGGCCCAATATGGATCAGAGTCGTTTTGTTCCAGGTGAGCCAGAAGGCGACCACAGGAACCAGGTCAAAGAGAGCCCCATATGGGAACCAGAGTCACCAGATCCAGGTGAGGTCCAGGTGGGGACCGCAGTCACAAGGTCCAGGTGAGGCCCAGGTGGCAACAAGATTCACCAAGTCCGAGGAGGAGCAAGATGGCTGAAGAGTAGGGTCCCCAAATCACCTGTCTCCACCAAATTATGTAGAAAACCTTCAAATCATCCTGAAAATCTACGAATTCGCATGAGATTTAAAGAGAGACCAGCTGGAACGCTACAGTGAGAAGAGTTCATGCTTCTATCAAGGTAGGAAGACGGGGGAAAAAGAAATAAAGAAACAAAAGGCTTCTGAGGGGGAGTGACCGCGAGGAGCCGGGTAGAGGCCTGGAGGAGTGTCCCCAGGACAGGAGAGCCCCGTCCCGGAGGAGCAGGAGCTGCACCAACCTTCCTGGTTAGAAAGGCTCCCTCAGGGAGTTAGAGCAGGACCCCAGGAGGGCGGGGATGCCCTCAGGCCTCCCGGGACATTAACAGGACACCTGCGCGCGCACGAGAGTGCGCCGAGCTCCCTAAGGTCTGCAGCGCACATGGCGGGACCTGGAGCAGCTTGGAGGGGCTCAGGCAGCAGCTCCGGGGAGGGGGCTGCGGGGCGGGAGCGCGAATCCAACAGCGCAGACCGGGAGCACAGGGCGCCGGGACACAGCCCAGGATCTGGCCTCCCCCGGGACTGGCAGAGGCTGTGAGGGCCCTGGACAGCAAGGACACTCCTGCCCCGAGCTGAGCAGATCAGCGGCCTCGCCCCCGGAGCCTCCAGCCCTGCAGGCGGAGTGCTTCAGAGTTCCTGTGGGGGCTGAATCCAGGTTTCCAGAGCTGCCCCTGCCACTGAGGTAGTTCCTCCAGAGGCCTCACGGGTAAACAACCCCCACTGAGCCCTGCACCAGGCAGGGAGCAGAGCAGCTCCCCCAAGTGCTAACACCTGAAATCAGCACAACAGGCCCCTTCCACAGAAGAACTGCTAGAAGGACAAGTTCCAGAGGAAGTCAAGGGACTTAAAGTATACAGAAACAGAAGATACTTCCCCGTGGTTTTTTTTCTTTTTTTTCTTTTTGATTTCTGTTTGCTTCCGCCACCCTTTTTTCCCTTTCATTCTTTTTCTTTCTCTTCTCTTTTTTCTCTCTTTTTTTTCCTTTTTCTTTTTTCTTTTTCTCTTTTCTTTCCTTCTTCTCTTTTTCTCCTCTTTTCCCAATACAACTTGTTTTTGGCCACTCTGCACTGAGCAAAATGACTAGAAGGAACACCTCACCTCAAAAGAAAGAACCAGAGAACAGTCCTCTCTCCCACAAGTTACAAAATCTGGATTACAATACAATGTCAGAAAGCCAATTCAGAAGCACTATTATACAGCTACTGGTGGCTCTAGAAAAAAGCATAAAGGACTCAAGAGACTTCATGACTGCAGAATTTAGATCCAATCAGGCAGAAATTAAAAATCAATTGAATGAGATGCAATCCAAACTAGAAGTCCTAACGACGAGGGTTAACGAGGTGGAAGAACGAGTGAGTGACATAGAAGACAAGTTGATGGCAAAGAGGGAAACTGAGGAAAAAGAGACAAACAATTAAAAGACCATGAGATAGATTAAAGGAAATAAATGACAGCCTGAGGAAGAAAAACCTACGTTTAATTGGGGTTCCCGAGGGCGCCGAAAGGGACAGAGGGCCAGAATATGTATTTGAACAAATCATAGCTGAAAACTTTCCTAATCTGGGAAGGGAAACAGGCATTCAGATCCAGGAAATAGAGAGATCCCCCTAAAATCAATAAAAACCGTTCAACACCTCGACATTTAATAGTGAAGCTTGCAAATTCCAAAGATAAAGAGAAGATCCTTAAAGCAGCAAGAGACAAGAAATCCCTGACTTTTATGGGGAGGAGTATTAGGGTAACAGCAGACCTCTCCACAGAGACCTGGCAGGCCAGAAAGGGCTGGCAGGATATATTCAGGGTCCTAAATGAGAAGAACATGCAACCAAGAATACTTTATCCAGCAAGGCTCTCATTCAAAATGGAAGGAGAGATAAAGAGCTTCCAAGACAGGCAGGAACTGAAAGAATATGTGACCTCCAAACCAGCTCTGCAAGAAATTTTAAGGGGACTCTTAAAATTCCCCTTTAAGAAGAAGTTCAGTGGAACAATCCACAAAAACAAGGACTGAATAGATATCATGATGACACTAAACTCATATCTGTCAATAGTAACTCTGAACGTGAACGGGCTTAATGACCCCATCAAAAGGCGCAGGGTTTCAGACTGGATAAAAAGCAGGACCCATCTATTTGCTGTCTACAAGAGACTCATTTTAGACAGAAGGACACCTACAGCCTGAAAATAAAAGGTTGGAGAACCATTTACCATTCAAATGGTCCTCAAAAGAAAGCAGGGGTAGCCATCCTTATATCAGATAAACTAAAATTTACCCCGAAGACTGTAGTGAGAGATGAAGAGGGACACTATATCATACTTAAAGGATCTATCCAACAAGAGGACTTAACAATCCTCAATATATATGCCCCGAATGTGGGAGCTGCCAAATATTTAAATCAATTAATAACCAAAGTGAAGAAATACTTAGATAATAATACACTTATACTTGGTGACTTCAATCTAGCTCTTTCTACCCTCGATAGGTCTTCTAAGCACAACATCTCCAAAGAAACGAGAGCTTTAAATGATACACTGGACCAGATGGATTTCACAGATATCTACAGAACTTTACATCCAAACTCAACTGAATACACATTCTTCTCAAGTGCACATGGAACTTTCTCCAGAATAGACCACATACTGGGTCACAAATCGGGTCTGAACCGATACCAAAAGATTGGGATCGTCCCCTGCATATTCTCAGACCATAATGCCTTGAAATTAGAACTAAATCACAACAAGAAGTTTGGAAGGACCTCAAACACGTGGAGGTTAAGGACCATCCTGCTAAAAGATGAAAGGGTCAACCAGGAAATTAAGGAAGAATTAAAGATTCATGGAATTAAAAAGATTCATGGAAACTAATGAGAATGAAGATACAACCGTTCAAAATCTTTGGGATGCAGCAAAAGCAGTCCTAAGGGGGAAATACATCGCAATACAAGCATCCATTCAAAAACTGGAAAGAACTCAAATACAAAAGCTAACCTTACACATAAAGGAGCTAGAGAAAAAACAGCAAATAGATCCTACACCCAGCAGAAGAAGAGAGTTAATAAAGATTCGAGCAGAACTCAACGAAATCGAGACCAGAAGAACTGTGGAACAGATCAACAGAACCAGGAGTTGGTTCTTTGAAAGAATTAATAAGATAGATAAACCATTAGCCAGCCTTATTAAAAAGAAGAGAGAGAAGACTCAAATTAATAAAATCATGAATGAGAAAGGAGAGATCACTACCAACACCAAGGAAATACAAACGATTTTAAAAACATATTATGAACAGCTATACGCCAATAAATTAGGCAATCTAGAAGAAATGGACGCATTCCTGGAAAGCCACAAACTACCAAAACTGGAACAGGAAGAAATAGAAAACCTGAACAGGCCAATAACCAGGGAGGAAATTGAAGCAGTCATCAAAAACCTCCCAAGACACAAGAGTCCAGGGCCAGATGGCTTCCCAGGGGAATTCTATCAAACGTTTAAAGAAGAAATCATACCTATTCTCCTAAAGCTGTTTGGAAAGATAGAAAGAGATGGAGTACTTCCAAATTCGTTCTATGAGGCCAGCATCACCTTAATTCCAAAACCAGACAAAGACCCCACCAAAAAGGAGAATTACAGACCAATATCCCTGATGAACATGGATGCAAAAATTCTCAACAAGATACTAGCCAATAGGATCCAACAGCACATTAAGAAAATTATTCACCATGACCAAGTAGGATTTATCCCGGGACACAAGGCTGGTTCAACACTCGTAAAACAATCAATGTGATTCATCATATCAGCAAGAGAAAAACCAAGAACCATATGATCCTCTCATTAGATGCAGAGAAAGCATTTGACAAAATACAGCATCCATTCCTGATCAAAACTCTTCAGAGTGTAGGGATAGAGGGAACATTCCTCGACATCTTAAAAGCCATCTACGAAAAGCCCACAGCAAATATCATTCTCAATGGGGAAGCACTGGGAGCCTTTCCCCTAAGATCAGGAACAAGACAGGGATGTCCACTCTCACCACTGCTATTCAACATAGTACTGGAAGTCCTAGCCTCAACAATCAGACAACAAAAAGACATTAAAGGCATTCAAATTGGCAAAGAAGGAGTCAAACTCTCCCTCTTCACCGATGACATGATACTCTACATAGAAAACCCAAAAGCCTCCACCCCAAGATTGCTAGAACTCATACAGCAATTTGGTAGCGTGGCAGGATACAAAATCAATGCCCAGAAATCAATGGCATTTCTATACACTAACAATGAGACTGAAGAAAGAGAAATTAAGGAGTCAATCCCATTTACAATTGCACCCAAAAGGATCCCTGGGTGGCGCAGCGGTTTGGCGCCTGCCTTGGCCCGGGGCGTGATCCTGGAGACACGGGATGAATCCACATCGGGCTCCCGGTGCATGAGCCTGCTTCTCCCTCTGCCTGGTCTCTGCCTCTCTCTCTCTCTCTCTCTGGACTATCATGAATAAATAAATTAAAATCTTTAAAAAAAAAAAAACAATTGCACCAAAAGCATAAGATACCTAGGAATGAACCTCACCAAAGAGTTAAAGATCTATACCGTAAAAAGTATAGAACACTCTGAAAGAAATTGAGGAAGACACAAGAGATGGAAAAATATTCCATGCTCATGGATTGGCAGAATTAATATTGTGAAAATGTCAATGTTACCCAGGGCAATATACACGTTTAATGCAATCTCTATCAAAATACCATGGACTTTCTTTAGAGAGTTACAACAAATTATTTAAGATTTGTGTGGAATCAGAAAAGACCCTGAATAGCCAGGGGAATTTTAAAAAAGAAAACCATAATGGGGGATCACAATGCAAGATTCAGGTTGTACTACAAAGCTGTGGTCATCAAGGACAGTGTGGACTGGCACAAAAACACCACATAGATCAATGGAACAGCAAGAGAACCCAGAAGTAGACCTGAACTTTATGGTCAACTTCATGCGATAAAGGAGGAAAGACTATCCATTGGAAGAAAGACAGTCTCTTCAATAAATGGTGCTGGGAAAATTGACATCCACATGCAGAAGAAGAATTAAACTAGACCACTCCCTTTACCATACACAAAGATAAACTCAAATGGATGAAAGATCTAAATGTGAGACAAGATTCCATCAAAATGCTAGAGGAGAACACAGGCAACACCATTTTTGAGTAATAAAAGTAAATAAAAATTAAAAAAAAAACCACAATGAGATACCACCTCACACCAGTGAGAATGGGATAATTAACAAAATGCGGAGAGAAAAGGGAACCCTCTTACACTGTTGGGAATGTGAACTGGTGCAGCCACTCTGGAAAACTGTGCAGAGGTTCCTCAAAGAGTTAAAAATAGACCTGCCCTACGACCCAGCAATTGCACTGTTGGGGATTTACCCCAAAGATTCAGATGCAATGAAACACGGGACACATGCACCCTGATGTTTCTAGCAGCAATGTCCACAATAGCCAAACTGTGGAAGGAGCCTCGGTGCCCATCGAAAGATGAATGGATAAAGAAGATGTGGTTTATGTATACAATGGAATATTACTCAGCCATTAGAAAGACAAATACCCACCATTTGCTTAATGTGGATGGAACTGGAGGGTATTATGCTGAGTGAAGTAAGTCAATCGGAGAAGGACAAACAGTGTATGTTCTCATTCATTTGGGGAATATAAATAATAGTGAAAGGGAATATAAGGAAGGGAGAAGAAATGTGTGGGAAATATCAGAAAGGGAGACAGAACATAAAGACTCCTAACTCTGGGAAACGAACTAGGGGTGGTGGTGGAAGAGGAGGAGGGTGGGGGGTGGGGGTGGGTGAATGGGTGGGGCACTGAGGTGGGCACTTGACGGGATGAGCACTGGGTGTTATTCTGTATGTTGGTAAATTGAACACCAATAAAAATAAATTTATTATTTAAAAATTTTAATAAAAAAATAAAGGGTTAAAAAATGAAATAGGAAAGTCCTGCGTCCAGTTCCGTCTGCTTCTCCTATACTGATTTGCTGTCCAGGGTCATTTGTGGGGGCGGACGAATGTTAAGAGTGCTTTTTCTATTTCTAAAATTGGCCACCATGATTTTGATAGGAATGACATTGGTTATGCGGGTGTTTTCTGGAACTGTGGACATTTGAACAAGATGAAGGCTCCGACCCCACAAGCCCAGGATGTCCTCTCAAAGTCTTGTAATTTTCAGTGTATAAGTCTTGTACTCCCTTGGTTCAGTCTAATTATTTTGTTCTTTTGGATGCTCCTGATATGGGAGTCATGTCCTTAATTTCCTTTCTGAGTACTCATTGTGGGACACAGCAAGGCTATGATCTCGTTCATCTTGTGTCCCACAACTTTACCCTATTCACTCATTAGTTCTAACAGTTTTGGTGGAGTCTCTCAGCTTTCCTGTTTCTAATGCCACATTTTCAGCAAATAGGGACAGTTTTACATCCCACTTACAGGTGTGGAACCTTTTCTGTTTCCTGTCTGTGACACGGTAGGACTTCCAGTGATGAGAGAGGACTTCCTTGGCTTGTTCCTGCTCTTAAGGGAGACGATTTCAAGTTTTCACCTTGAGGATGATGTCAGCTTGCAGGCCTTCTCTACAGCCTTTATTCTGTTGATATACATTTCCTCAAAACCCACTATGCCAAAAAAAAAAAAAAAATTAAAAACCCTCTATGCTTTTTATGTTGTATTTTGTCAAATGCTTTTCCTGCAAACTCTTGAGATGATCGTATGCCTTTGTCCTTTCTCTTGTTTTGTTTTTCTTGTTTTGTTTTAAGATTTT
>NW_026019472.1:0-72037 GCF_003254725.2 Canis lupus dingo | reverse complement strand
CGGTGTTGGGGCACCAGGGGGCCCCAGGCGGGGTCCAGCTGCCCTCGGGGACCCAGCTCAGGAGCCCATGAGCTGCAGGTCCAGGTCCAGCTCTGCTGTCCTCAGACCGTCTCTCATGCTGAACCTCAGGCCAACAGCCCCCACACGAGTCCACACATGCTCTCCAGGTGGGGGACTCCAGCCCCTGCCCCCCCACCCCGTGTGATTCTTGCCCTCCCCGAAAGGAAATAAAGAATCTCCCTGCCCAGGGGAAAGGCGCCACCCTCGCTCTGACCCCGTTTGCTAGCAAGTCAGAAAGTGTTGTGGGCGAAAATGCAACACCATCCATTTCTGTGTATCCGAACTCTGTGCACGGGGCGTGGAGAGACCCCCAGAGAGGAGGAGGTGCCCACTCAGCCCCAACCACCCTGCGGCCCGGCCCGCCAGGCACCACACAGCTGACTCCCACGTGCCTTCCAGGGCGGCCAGACACCAGGTCAGGACCCCAACGGACTTTACTGACCAGCCTGTGGCGCCGCGCGGGCAAGGAGGTGCTGGACAGAGTGAAGTCAGGGAGGCCGCAAGTCCCAGGTCTGTGCAAAGCGACCTTGAGGTCTGTGCTCCCTCTTTCCTGGGGCCTGGGGCTGGCCGGGTTCCGGGGCATTTCCCCCCTCCCCTGCAATCCCCGGTGCCTGTGTGCCTCTGGCACAGATGGCCTGTGGGGCGGTCAGTGTGTCCTGAAGGGAGGTCAGGCCAGCAGGCCCTGGTCTTGTGCCCAATTGCAAAGTACGAGAACCTCCAAGGAGCCGACATTGCGATGCAAACACAAGAGGGTTTAGTTGAGCAAGCTCCAAGCATGGGTCAAAATATACCCGGCACTGCGGAGCAGGACCGTGTACCTGAACTAGGAGCGACGTGCAGCTTTGGTAGGGGCCAGTGGCCCATGGATACACAGAAAGTGGCAACAGCAGTCCATGTCGTCCACACGCAGGTGGCCGATTGAATTACATCTTACCCTATAGGATCCATTTGGAGATGCCTATGACTTTGGTCAGAAGTGGCACGTCAGTTTGGGCGGGCACAAGCAAGGGTTACATTGTTCGGAGCCGATTTCCGAGTAGGGTGTGCACGCGGCCTCGAATAGGGTTGGGCAAGCGCCTTAGCAATAAGGCAGGTTATTTGGGGTCATACAGGAGGTGGCAGGTGTAGCAAAATGGAATCAGTCCGGCTCTGCTTGTCCGGGTAGGGATTTTGTTTAAATTTCCTGGGATCCCCACATCCCAATCCTCCCCCCCTTTTTCAGAGGATCCTATGCCAGGATCCAATTCAAGGGTCCAGGTTGCTCGTAGAGGGAGCCGGGTGGAATGATTAAACGGATTTTAAAACCAACCTTGTGCTGTTCCACTGCCATTTGATTCCACTAAGAAGAAGCATTCTAGGGATCCCTGGGGTGGTTCGCAGGGGTTTTAGCGCCTGTCTTTGGGGCCCAGGAGGCGCGATCCTGAGAGGACCCGGGGGCCATCTAATCCCACATCGAGGCTACCCGTGCATGGAGGCCTGCTTCTCCTATGCGATGTCTCTGACTCTCTAGTTCCTCTCTCTCTCTCTTGCTAGTTGTGAATATCTATAATAAATTAAATAAAAAAAAAAAGAAGCAGCAGTCTACGTTTAAGGCAGCACATAACCCCCCCACCACACACACAGCCCCTTTGTTGTAAGAAGATAAAGTCTATCCCTTTTCTATTTGAAGGGACAAACGCTCAGACAGTCTTGAGGTGTGGAAATTAGTGAGAACGGTGCACTCTTAGCTTTAGGGGAGTCCCATTGTCCGGTTGGCTTTTACCATTCTGGAACAAAGTTTCTTGGAGAACGGTAAATGGTGGGTCAGCTGCTGACGTGGGTTAGTGACCAGGGAGTAATCCCGTCGACTTGAGAGCGTTGGGAGTGGTCAGGATCAGGGGTAGGTCCCTGCAGCGAGGTTGAAGTGTCCGTGTTTTGGTTTCTCCACACGTACACACGTACACCCCAAGTCACCTGGCCGATTCGATGGGGATCCGGGGGTGGACCATCCTCCATAGAGGGCCTCAGCTATTAGGCCACACCGTGCTCATGGGTTCATGACATGTGGGGGAGAAAAGCAGTTGGTGACATCAAATTTCAGCAAAGCACCTCCATTTTTTTTAAAAATGGGGATAACAGGTGAGGACGACCGAACATGATCTCGTAGGGAGATCAGTCCCATCTTATATGGGAGTTCCTGGCACCTATTAGGGCGAAGGGGAGGGAGGTCACGCAGTCCCCGCCATCCTCCAGGGCTAATTAGTTAAGGTCTCCTTTTAATTTTCTGTTCAGCCTCTCTACCTGTCTGAGCTCTGGGGCCTATAGGCACATCTAATTTCCAATTCTGCCCAAGTACTAGTGCCACGTGCCCTGTGTTACCTTAGAAAGAATCCTGGGCCTTGTCTGACCCAAGTCTTAACGGAAAACCATACTCGGTAAGATGTTCTTCCAGCAGTCTTTCTTTGTCACGGTCTGGTGCCGTTTCAGGTTTGGTGGGAAGTGCCCTGTGGCATCCTGAAAAAGTATCATACAAACACTATAAATACATGTATCCATAGTTTTCCAGGTTTTTTACATTAACCTCAGTGAGGTCCACTTCCCAGTAGCTCCTGGCGGTCCCCCCGAGTCCAGGTGCGTGGTTGATCCATGGGCGGTGGCATTAGTTAACTGGCATGAGTGGCGAGCTGCCACGATCGGCCTCGACTTTGCCTCGAGAGGCTTTAATAGTGTCTTTGCATGTCGTAGGAGGTCTTCCTCTTCCTGTGTTCCCGTGTGAGTACTGCCGATGCGTTTTGGATAGGACGATCGCCGTCCCAGTTTTGTCCGCGGCAAATGAGGCGGAGGTCCACTGTGGCCCTCCACAGCCACACAATCCACTATCACACGGGGTACAGAGGCAAGTGTTGGATCAGTGTAATCACCGCACTATAGTTGGGGGGTGTCCCGGCAGGTTCCGTTCCCCGATCAGGTACGTGTGGCTAGAACCTGTCCCACAAGGACGCCGCCTCATGCTTTTAAATCGGCTTAGCCGTTTCCTCCCCGGGCTACTGGCGTGTCTGGCCTTTGGTGCCCCGACATGGGATGAATTGAGGAGCCTGCCTCCTGCTGTGGGTGTTGGTGGAGCCAACTGGCCTACCCCTGTTCTCCCCACCCTGGGGTGTCCCGGGATCCCCAGGGCTGCCCTAGGTCAGCGACCTGTATCTGTGGAGCACGCCCAGGGCCCAGGAGGCCACATCCAGCTGTGAGAGGGCTCCCTCAGCCCAGAGCCAGAATCCAGGCCCAGCCAGGGCCATGGGGGGCTGGATCCCATTAGTCTTTGTGTTGGGCCTGGGGGGGACTCAAATCACCCCAGCCCCCACAGAGCCCGGGGCCAGGCCAGCCCAGGTCCCTCTGGGTTAGGGGCTGGTGTCCTGTGCAGGGTGTGCCACCCTCCAGGATAGACAGTGGGAGGAGGCAGGGCACAGTGCATCCTGTGTTCCACCCACCTGCACCCACCCTGTCGGGGACTCCCGGTCTTCCCTCTTCCCTGCAACCCCTGGGTACTCTATGGGACACCAGGGCTCTGATGGGAGTAGGCTGTCCAGAGAACCCCGGGGAGGCTGAGCATGTCCCACAGGGGGCAGCTGCACTAGGTCCTTGCTGGGGGCCGATGGTGTTGGGGCAGAGGTATGATGGTGGTGGACTGTGGGGGATGGTGTAGGGGGGATGGTGTGGGGGTATAGTGTGGGTGGGGATTGTGTGGGGGTGTGAGGGGGATGGTGTAGGGGGGATGGTATGGGGATGACGCCATGGGGGATGATGATGTAGGGGGATGGTGTGGGGGTGGGGAATGAGCAGGATGGCTCAGGGTGTCTGCAGACACAGGGCATCCTCTTTCTCTAAGATGCACACGGAGATGTCTACAGATAATGGCGACCCCAGTCTGGGGTTTGCTGTGACACCTGCCCCAGGGGCCCCGTATGGTCAGTGCAGGGCCCTGGCTGGACCGGGGGCATTATCTGGGGGTCATCATACTATGTATGTTTACAAATTGCAAATTGTCTCAAATGAAATGCATAGACTTTAGAAATATATAAAGCATCGAGGGTGGGTGTCACCCTGACCCGTCCGGCCCTCATCGGATCGATGTGTGTCCTGTTCCAGCCACGGCCATGCCGCCTGGCCCCCAGGTCCCCTTACTGCCCCCCACGGCCCCCACCCCAGCCCCTTGCCTTTCAGGCGGCTGTCCCTCAACCCTTTGGAGTTCAGCTCACATGGCAACCCCTGGAGGCCCCATCCTAGTGGCCTCCTCATCCCCGAACTCCGGGTGTGGGGGCACGGGGGTCATCCCCAGCACCTTACCATGCGGCGGTGTGTTGTTGGCTGCTGTTGCTACCCCCGGCCTCAGAAGCCCCGTGTTTCCTACCCAGAAGCCCCCGGGCCTCCCCTGGGGCCCCAAACCCCCCCCCAGCCCAGGAGCCTCACCCGACCCCGTAGCGGTCCCAAAACATGGTGTGGCTGCCGAACGTCCTGTTGACGTCCAGGCCTATCTGCGTGATGTCCCTGGAGGAGACCAGGGCCTCCTCCTTCATTTCCTGCGGGAAAACCGGGGAGGAGGAGCCGGCATCAGGGACACAGACCCCGACCTGTCACCAGCTGCCGTCCTGGGCAGGGAGCCCTGGGGCCACCATGGGAGTGTGTCCTGCCAAAACCTCCTTCCTTCCCCTGGGAGGCTGGGGATGGCGGCAGTGCGCACCATGCCCATGGGACCTCTGTGAGGGCCTGTGCCCAGCTGTTGTGGGCGGGGAGGTGACTGAGTGTCAGCCTGGGTGGGAGGGGACAGGGGGTCAGCCCAGGTGGGGAGGGGACATGGGGGTGTTGTGCTCAAGATTGTGAGTCCGAGAAACCACTAAGGAGCCGACACCGATTCAAACACAGGAGGGTTGATTTACCAACTCGAGCTTGTGTCCAAGTATACCCGACAGGGCGGAGCAGGGACTTAGACCCTGAGGTGGGTTTTAGCTTAGTTTTGTTTTTTTGTTGTTTTGGGTTTTTTTTTAGCTTAGTTTTAAGGGCTGGTCTCAGGGATCTCCAGAAGGGCTGGAGCAATTCCTCAAGTTCTGTTTACATTTTGATATGGGGCCTTGGATGGCATTGAGCTCTGTTCTTATTCTAATAGGGGCTTCCTGCCCTTGGCTTGGGCTCAGTTTTTATTGTAATGTGGGGCTTTCTAGGACATTAAGCTGTAAACTTTTGTTTTTTTTCCTGTAACTGAAGTAATGTAAATTTCAGCTCTTATTCACAGGGACCTGGGATGGCTGGACATGTGCTAACGCTGAACATAAAGTGGAATGGCCTTAATTTTCTTGGCCTCCACATGTCCCATCCTATCTAGCTCCTTCCCCCTTCCCCAGAGCTCCTAAGAGAGCAATTGCAAATGACCTCTGGTGCTAGCATGTGTTGGGGGACAGGCCCAGGGATTTGGGATCAAGAAGACCTGGAGCTCAGTCGTCCTGGGTGGCTGTGCAGTGGGATTCGATGCTGCAGACTCTTATTTCCTAAGGCTATCTTGACAACTGACTTTGTACATAGAAAACCTCTCCTTTGTCTTTAAAAGATGAAGAGCCAGTCAAAGCATTTTTTCTCTGCCCATCTGATTGCTCAGATTCCAATGTGAGACGTATTTCCTGTTAATAAGGATAATTTACTATCCGTAGTACTATGGTTAAAATATTCTGACACAAGTAGTTCTAGAGGGATGAGGGTTTCTCATCTCTTTCTTCACAGTTCAGTCACTCATCAGGAAATGCATCTTTATGGATTTGGAACGAACTGAGAGACATTATTACCAATGGTCCTATTACTATGTGAAGGATTCTTCCCTGAGATTCTTCCCCTGTTTTAACTGACACTGAAACACTGCGAACTCTTTGGAAGACAAATGTCCAGGAAATAAATGTTATGCATTGCTAATTTTAAATGCACTTGCAATATGGTGTCTAATATAAAAGAAGTATTTTTATCTGATATTTGCTATTTATTATCCTTTCCTGCTTTTCAGGTTGAGGAGGCATTATACGTGCTCATAAGTGTTTTTCTTTCCTTCTGATATAAAATTCTTACTTTGTTCCCATTGAAGGAACTCTTTAAGAATAAGGCAAAAATTAATTAAACTATTCTAAAATGTCTTCACACTTGGAGCCTGATTCATTTATGTCAATTTTCAAAATAAATCTTATTGATTAGAAAAAAAAAACAAAGATTTATAGGGAAATTGAGAAGATAGTACAGAGAATTCTCATGCACTCGCACTCAATTTCTCCAATTATCGATATCTTATATTAGTACGGTACAAATATTAGCGAATGAATCAATATTAAAATATTCGCATTAACCAAAGACCGTACTTTATTCAGATTTCCTTTTTTTTTTTTTTGCTAAGTTACCATCCCTCATATCACATTAAACTTGTCATCATGTTTTCTTAGGCTCCTCTGGATTTTGACAGTTTTTCAGCCTTTTCTTCTTGTTGTTGAACTGGAACACTTTGAGAAGTAGAGTATTTTGTAAAATTTCCCTTAGTTGGGACATGTCTGTTGTTTATCTCATGATTGAACTGTGATTGTGGATCATATACAGAGATATACTGCCATTTTTATTATATCATATAAGGGATAGATACTATCAACATGATTTATCAGTCTTGGGAGGCAGATGTCTGCTACCCACTCCTACATGGGAGTTAGAACCTAGCTACACTCTAATTGAAGAAGGCCGTTGGAAATCGCTGTATTCAACTCAGATACACGGGAGTATAGGCCTGACGCTTCCACATGCTTTTCTCACAACCTCTCCCAGCACCTACCATCAGGATGTTAGCAGCTAAGTCTACAGGCAGGCAGGATGCGGGTGGGTCCTGCCCTGAGCTCAGCTCTCAAAAGGAAGCATGCCTCGAAGCCAGCTTTCTACTAGCTGCGTTTTTATGGCCATGAGAACTGTAGCAGCATTGTAAGTCAGGAGGTTCCATGTACACCGCTCTACTGCACCTGGAGACACAAGCATTGAAGCCTGCAGCTAGGCCCTTGTGTCCTATGAGCTTCTGACAAACTTGTCTAGAGAGGAGGTTCGAAATTCCATCTGAAGGCTGTGTGGAACTGTGAGGGACTGGGGGTGAGCTCAAGTCTCAGAAGCAAGTACCCATTGGACACTGAGTTCAACTAGCTTCTCATGTAAGGAACTTAGTATGTAGCACCAAACTAAGAGAGCAGTTCCTCAAATATCTCTGGATTGGGATATGAGACACTAGTCGTGTGGGCCGGCACCTTCCACTAACCTCTCACAACCCTTCTGTCACGCATCGAGGCTAGGCCTGATAGGAGCGAAGTGTATCTGCAGTCAGCATGTGGGAGGTACAGGGCATAAGTTCAACTCTCAGAAGTGTGTATGCTTTGCAGGCAGATGTCTGCTAGACACTTATTGATGGGAGCTAGAAGCCGAGCTACACTCTAATTGAACAAGGACGTTGGCAATCGCTGTATTGAACTGAGATACACGAGAGTACAAGCCTGTCACTTCCACATGCTTTTCACACAACCTCTGTCAGCACCTAACATAAGGATGCCTGGACCTATGTCTACAGGCAGTCAGGATGCGGGAGGGTCCTGCCCTGACCTCAGCTCTCACAACGAAACATGCCTAGAAGCCAGGTTTCAACTAGCTGCGTTCTTATGGCAGTGAGAATGTAGCAGTATTCTGAGTCAGGAGGTTCCAAGATTACCACTCTACTGCACCTGGGGACACCTTCCAGGTCGGCATTGTTCCACTTGCGTCTCAGAATCCTCTGACAAACGTCTCTGGTGAAGACGTTCGAAACTCACTCTGCAGGCAGTGTACAACTGTGAGGGACTGAGTGTGAGCTCAACTCTCAGAAGTAAGTTGCTTTTGGACAAGGCGTTCAGCTAGCTTCTCACCTATGGAACTTAGTATGTAGCACCAGTCTAAGACAGGAATTACTAGGAAATCGCTGGATTGAGCTTGGAGGCACTACTCTTCTGTGCCGGGACATTCCACTTACCTCTCACAACACTTCAGTCACGCATCGAGCCTAGGCCTTTTAGAAGCGACGTGTACCTGCAGGCAGGATGTGGGAGGTACAGGCCATAAGCTCAACTCTCAGAAGTGTGTATGCCTGGGAGGCAGATGTCTGCTACCCACTCGTACATGGTAGTTAAAACTTACCTACACTCTGAAGAAGGCCATTGAAAATCACTGTATTCAACTCAGATACACGTGAGTTCAGGTTCGACGCTTCCACATGCTTTTCTCACAACCTCTCCCAGCACCTAACATAAGGATGCTAGGACCTATGTCTACAGGCAGTCAGGATGCGGGAGGGTCCTGTCCTGACCTCAGCTCTCACAAGGAAGCATGCCTCGAAGCCAGCTTTCCACTAGCTGCGTTGTTATGGCCGTGAGAACGTAGCAGCAATCTAAGTCAGGACGTTCCGTCAATACCGCTCTACCGCACCTGGAGACGCAACCATTGAAGCCTGCAGCTTGCCCCTTGCGTCCCATGAGCTTCTGACAAACCTGTCTAGTGAGGATGTTCGTAACTCCATGTGCAGGCAGTGTGGAACTGGGAAGGACCGCGTGTCAGCTCACCTCGCAGAAGGAAGTTCCCCAGAGTGACAGCTTTCAACTAGGTACTCAGGTTTGGAAGTTAGTATGTAGCTCCCTTCTGAGGGAGGAATTCCTCCGAAGTCGCTGGATTGAGCTAAGAGACACTTGCCTCTCACAAAACTTGCGTCCCGTATCGAACGAAATCCTTTGGAAGCGAAGCGTACAGGCGTTCAGCATGTGGGAGGTACAAGCCATAAGCTCAATCCAAAGGAGTGTGCATGCCTTGGAGGCAGCTGTCCCCTAGCGCGAAATTGACAAGGCAGACAGTTGGTTCTCACTTCGCTACTGTCCTGCATACAACGAAATGCTGTGGAAGTAGACCGTACAGGCAGTCAGGATGGGGGAGGTACAGGCCATAAGCTCAACTCTCAGAAATGTGTATGCCTTGCAGGCAGATGTCTGCTTGCCACTCGTTCATGGGAGTTAAAACGTAGCATGACTCTAATTGAACAAGGCTGTTGGAAATCCCTGTATTGAACTCAGATACACGTGAGTACAGGCCTGACACTTCCACATGCTTTTCACGCAACCTCTTCCAGCACCTCACTTAAGGATGATAGGAGCTATGTCTACAGGCAGTCAGGATGCGGGAGGGTCCTGCCCTGAGCTCAGCTCTCACAAGAAAGCATCCCTAGAAGCCAGGTTTCAACTAGCTGCGTTTTTATGACTGTGGTGTCCTTCTAACCTAATCTATACTTGGTCACTCCAGTCCCCAACTGGGCCTCAGCTGGACCTGGTGCCTCTGGTACTTAGTTTGGCCTCACCTGGACCTGGTGACTGTGTTCCCACCTGGGCCTCAACTGGTCTTATGACTTTTGTCCCCACCTGGGCCTCACCCAGACCAGGTGACTGAGTTCCACCTGGGTCTTACCTGGACCTGGTGAATCTGGTCCCCTCCTGGGTATCACCAGGACCTGGTGACTCTGGTCCTCACGTGCGCCCCACCTGGACCTGGTGACTCTTGTACCCACCTGGGCATCATCGGGATATGTTTAGTCTGTTTCCCAAGTGAGACTCTGGAACATTTAACTTTGGTCCTCACCTGGGCCTCACCTGGACCTGGTGACTCTGTTTCCCACATGAACCTCACCTGGACCTGGTGTCTCTGCTGTTCTTCTAGCCTCACCTGTACCTGGTGACTCCAGTCCCACTCCCCCCGGGCCTCACCTGGATTTGGTGACTCTGGTCCTCAGCTTGGTTTCATCTGGACCTGGTGACTGTGGTCCCCACCTTGGCCTCACCCAGACCTGCTGACTCTGGTTCCCACCTGCGCCTCACCTGTACCTGGTGATCTGGTTCTCACATGGACCACACCTAGACCTGGTGACCGTGCTGTCCTTCTAGACTCACCTTTAACTGGTAACTCTGGTCTCCACCTGGGCCTCACCTGGACCTGGTGAATCTGGTCCCCACTTGGTCCTCAAGAGGACCTGGTGACTCTGGTCCTGAGGTGGATATCATTGGGACATGGTTATTGTGTTCCCCACCTGGGACTCACCTCGACCTGGTAACTCTGGTCCTTACCTGGGCCTCACCTGGACCTGGTGATTCTGGTCGGCACCTGAGACTACCCTGGATCTGGTGACTGTGGTCCCCACCTGGGCCTCACTTGGACCTGGTGACTCTGATCCCCATCTGGGCCTCACCTGGCCCTGTTGACCATGGTCCTCAACTGGGCATAATTGGGACCCGGTGACTGTGTTCCACAACTGGACCTCACCTGGACCAGGTGACTCTGGTTCCCCTCTGGGTCTCACCCTGACCTGGTGACTGTGAACCCCACTTTGGCCTGACTTGGACCTGCTGACTCTGGTTGCCACCTGCGCCTCACCTCGAACTGTTGACTCTGGTTCTTTCAAGGGCCTCCCCTGTACCTGGTGCTTCTGGTCCCCACCTGGGCCTCACTGGGACCTGGTGAGTGTGGTTGCCACCTGCACCTCACCTGGACATGGTGATTCTGGTCCCCACCGGAGCCTCACCCATACCTGTTGACTTAGGTCCCCACGTGGACCTCACTTGGACCTGGTGATTCTGGTCCTTGCCTGGTCCTCACCCGGACCTGGTGACTCTGTCCGGGTGTTGGGCTCCATTTCAGTGAGACGTTTCCGAAGCTCACAGGCCTCAGCTGGAGCCCGGAAGGAGGCAGGTGCGGCCCTAGGGACGGGGAGGCCGCCTCCTGCATGGCCTCCTGCAGTGCGTAAGTGTCCCGCAGATGGCGCCCGACTCCAGGCCCCGCCCAAGGAGCGTGCATGCGCAGTAAGCCTCCTCCGCCTGCACTAACAGGAGCCGGCCTGTGCTTGTGAGGCCTGAGGAGGACGTGGGGTCGCGTCCACGCTGATGAGCCCCAGCCTCCTCAGGACCCGCGGTGAGGCTTCAGTAGCACATTGGGCCGCGTTCACGCTGTCAGGAGTCCCGGTCTCCTCAGGACCCGCGGTGAGGCTTCAGGAAGCTGTGGGCCCGCATCCACGCGACAGGAGCCCCTGGGCCTCCTCAGGACCCGCGGTAAGGCTTCAGGAAGATGTGGGCCCGCATCCACGCTGACATGAGCCCCTGGGCCTCCTCAGGACCCGCGGGGAGGCTTCAGGAAGATGTGGCGCCGCGTCCACTCTGGCAGGAGCTCCCGGGCTCCTCAGGACCCAAGTTGAGGCTTCTGGAAGATGGGGGCCACATCCATGTTGACAGGAGCCCCGGCCTCCTCAGAACCCACGGTGAGGCTTCGGGAGGATGTGGGGCCACGTCCACACTGACAGGACGCTGACCTCCTCAGGACCCCCGGTGTAGACTTTGGGAAATATGGGGATGTGTCCATGCGGACAGAAGACCCCAGCCTTGTCAGGGCCCGTGGTGAGGCCTAAGAAAGATGTGGGGACCGCATCCACACTGACAGGTCTCCGGCCTCCTCAGGACCCCCTCTGAAGTTTTGGGAAGCTTTGGGGCCACGTCCATGCTGACAGGAGCCCCCAACCTCCTCAGGTCTTATGGTGAGGCTTGAGGAAAATGTGGGGCCACGTCAACACTGACAGGACCCCCGTCCTCCTCAGGACATGCACTTGGCTTCGGGACATATGGGGCTGCGTCTATGCTGCCAGGAGCCCACAGCCTCCTCAGGACCCGCAGTGAGTTTTCGGGGGGACGTGGGGCCATGTCCAGGGTGACAGGAGCCCCCGGCCTCCTGAGGACCTGCTGTGAGGCTTCCAGAGGATGTGAGGCATAGTCCACAGTGACAGGAGCCCGGTCGTCCTCAGGACCCGCTGACTATGACTCAGGAACACATGGGGCCGCGTCCGCACTCACAGGAGCCCGGCTTCCTCAGGACCCCCTGGAGGACTCTGGAGGCGCCGTTGGGGGCCACGTCCACATCAGAAGGGACTACTCAGAACCACAGGGTAAGTGAATGGGTAGAATGAATGGTAGGGTCAGGGGAAGGGAGGCAGTTAGTGGTTAGGGTTAAGTCAGATGTTAGGGGTTAGTGATTAGGCTTATGGTTACAGATTAGAGGTTAGGGTGAGGGATAAGGGTAAGGGTCAGTGGTTAGGAGTTAGGATGGGGGTTAGGGATTAGGGAAAGGGGTTAGGGTTAGGGACAGGATTTAGAGTTAGGGTTAGGGTTTAGGCTTTAGGGATTAGGGCAGGAGGTTAGGAGTTGGGGTTAGGGTTATGGTTAGAGTTAGGGTTGGGCTTAGGTTTGCAGTTAGGGTTAGGGGTAGAGGCAGGCTCCCCAAAGGGAGGGCGATGTGGGACTCGATCCTGGGATCCCAGGATCACACCCTGAGCCGAAGGCAGATGCTCAACCACTGAGCCACCAGGTGTCCCCAGGGTTTGGTTTCAAATCTAGTTTGTCTGATATAAGTATGGGTCCTCCAGCTTTCTTTTGCTGTCCATTAGCGTGATAGATGATTTTCCATCCCCTGGCTTTCAATCTGCTGGTGTCTATAGGTCTAAGGTGAGCATCATGTAGGCAGCATACAGATGGATCTTGTTTTTTTAATAAAGATTTTATTTAAGAGAGAGAGAGAGAGAGGCAGAAAATTAGGCAGAGAGAGAAGCAGGCTCCCCACCAGGAGCCCAATATGGGACTCAATCCCAGACTCCAGGATCACACCCTGAGTCAAAGGCAGAGGCTCAACCCCTGAGCCACCCAGGCATCCCGGATCATGTTTTTTAAGCCACTCTGATACCCTATATCTTTTGATTGGAGCATTTAGTCTATCAACATTCAGAGTGATTATTGAAAGATATGAACTTAGTGCCTTTGTGTTACCTGTAGAGTTGGTGTTTCTGGTGATGTTCTCTGGGCCTTTCTAGTCTTTGTTTCTTTTGGTCTCTTTTTTTCCCCCACTAGAAGAGTCCCTCTTAAAATTCCTTACTGGACTGGTTTAGTGGTCATGAACTCCTTTATTTTTTGCCTGTCTGAGAAACTCTTTATCTCTCCTTCTATGCTGAATGACAGCCTTGCTGAAGAAAGAATTCTTACAAATTGAACTCCAATTTAAAAAAAATTAAAAACATAAAAAATTTTTGCTATTATGATTGAGGAAAATGGCATTTTATGTTCAGAAATTTTTAATTTCTTCCTAGGGAGATTAAATAAATTTTGATGATTATTCTTAAAAAAAACAAAAGAAAGAATTCTTGGCTGCATACTTTTCCCATTCAGCATATTGAATATTTCCTTCCACTTCCTTCTGGCTTGCCAAGTTTGTGGACAGATCTGCTGCAAACTGATTCATCTTCCCTTGTAGGTTAAGGACTACCTCCCCCAAGCCCCACCTCCACTGCTTTCAGGATTCTTTTCTTGTCTGTGTATTTTGTGACTTTGACTCTGAGGTGCCTGGGTGATGGTCAGCTTCTGTTGAATTTATTGGGAGTTCTCTGTCTCTCGATTTCAGTGTCTGTGTCCTTCCTCAGGTTATAGAAGTTTACATAATTCATTCAAATAAAACTTCTACCCCCTTTTCTCTCTCTTCATCTTCTGAGTCTCCTATGATATGAATGTTATTGTTTTAATAAGTGGCTGAGTTCCCTCAGTCGGCCTCTGTGGTCCATAACCTTTCTTGTTTTTAAGGCTTCCACTTGGGACTGCATCTCAGTTATAGCATTTTTAACGTTGACCTGACTAGATTTTAGTTCTTTTAGTTCTACAGTAAGGGATTCTCTAGTTTTCTTCTATGTTCTTTTTCCAGCCCAGCTGCTATCTTTCTTTTTTCCTTTTTTTTTTAATTTTTATTTATTTATGATAGTCACAGAGAGAGAAAGAGAGAGAGGCAGAGACATAGGCAGAGAGAGAAGGAGGCTCCATGCACCGGAAGCCCGATGTGGGATTCGATCCCGGGTCTCCAGGATCGCACCCTGGGCCAAGGACAGGCGCCAAACAGCTGTGCCACCCAGGGATCCCTAGCTGCTATCTTTCTAATCATTGTTTTAAACTGTAGTTAGACATCATATATGTGTATTGATGAACTTCCTGGCTGTGAGTACTACCTCATGTTATTTTATGGAGGTGAATTTCTCCATCTCATTATTTTTTCCAGAAAAGAAAGAAGGAAGAAAAAGAAAAACCAAGAAAAACAATAACAACTGCCCTCACCAAAAAAACACCAGATTATTTTGGTCTGGTTGTTAAAAGATTCTAAATCCCAAAATAAGAAACACAATTATAGTACCATGAAAGTAAAAATAAGAAATATATAAGGTACATACATAAAAATTAAAATAAAGCAATTAATAAAAAAGAATCAAAGAAAATAAATGAAAATAAATCACAAAGTACAAAAGAAGCTAAACCCTACTTTCCAGGCAGAGCTGAAGCTCTGCAGCCTCTGTGGTCCGACAACTTGGTGGCAGCGAGTGGTCTGTGCGGGGTCTGGGGATGAGCCTTGGCGCTGATTCTCAGGTGCACATCTGCGGGGTCAGAGGCGGGGTGGGCGTCAGCGCCTCTGGCCTCCAGCGGGTGGCGCTGTGCTGCTCCCTGAGACTCGGCGCTGATGGGCGGGATGCGAGTGGGGACGCTGGGTCCTCTGGCGCTGGGGCTGAGCATCCCGCCCCCCCAGTCTGCAGGGGCCTCCACAGAAGAGCCCCCAAGCCCCCGGGTCTCTGCCGCTTCTCTCAGAACCCTGCGTTCACTCTGCCTGCGTCTGAGCTTCTTTTGGTTCTGTTTTTTTATCTCAGACTGTTGTGCCCAAGATTGTGAATCCGAGAAACCACTGAGAAGCCGACACCGATGCAAACGCACCAGGGTTTATTTACAAGCTCAAGCTTGCGTCCAAGTACACCCGACACAACGGAGCAGGGACTTGGACCCCGAAGTGGGTTTTAGCTGAGTTTTAAGGGCTGGTCTCGGGGACCTCCAGAAGGGCTGGAGCAATTCCTCAAGTTTTCTTTACATTTTGGTATGGGGCCTTCAAGGGCATTGAGCTCTGTTCTCATTCTAATAGGGGCTTCCTGCCCTAGGCCTGGGCTCAGTTCTTATGCTAATGTGGGGCTTTCAAAGACATTAAGCTGTAAACTTTTGTTTTTTTGTTGTAACTGAAGTAATGGATATTTCAGCTCTTCTTTGCAGGGGCCTGGGATGGCTGGACGTGTGCTAACACTGGACTTAAAGTGGAATGGCCTTAATTTTCTTGGCCTCCACGCATCCCGTCTTCCTATCTAGCTCCTTCCCCCTTCCCTGGAGCTCCTAAGAGAGCAATTGCAAATGACCTCTGGTGGCAGCCTGTGTTGGGGGACAGGCCCAGGAATTTGGGATCAAGAAGACCTGGAGCACGGGCCTCCTGGGTGGCTGTGCAGTGGGATTCCATGCTGCAGACTCTTATTCTTTAAGGCTATCTTGAAAACTGACTTTGTACATAGAAAAGCTCTCCTTTGTATTTAAAAGATGAAGAGCCAGTCAAAACATTTTTTCTCTGCCCATCTGATTGCTCAGATTCCAATGTGAGACGTATTTCCTGTTAATAAGGATAATTTACTATCCGTAGTACTATGGTTAAAATATTCTGACACAAGTAATTCTGAGGGATGAGGGTTTCTCATCTCTTTCTTCACAGCTCAGTCACTCATCAAGAAATGCATCTGTATGGATTTGGAAAGAACTGAGACACATTATTACCAATGATCATGTTATTATGTGAAGGATTCTTCCCTGAGATTTTTCCCCTGGTTTAACTGACACTGAAACACTGTGAACTCTTTGGAAGACAAATGTCAAGGAAATAAATGTTATGCATTGCTAATTTTAAATGCACTTGCAATATGGTGTCTAATATAAAAGAAGTATTTTTATCTAATATTTGCTATTTATTATCCTTTCCTGCTTTTAAGGTTGAGGAGGCATTATACATGTTCATAATCGCTGCATTGAAATGAGATACATGAGAGTACAAGCCTGTCACTTCCACATGCTTTTCACACATCCTCTACCAACACCTAACATAAGGATTCTAGGACCTATGTCTACAGGCAGTTATGATGCGGGAGGGTCACGCCTTGACCTCAGTTCTCACAACAAAACATGCCTAGAAGCCTGGTTTCAACTAGATGCGTTCTTATGGCAGTGAGAACGTAGCAGCATTCTGAGTCAGAAGGTTCCAAGATTACCACTCTACTGCACCTGGAGACACTTTCCATGCCTCCATTATTCCACTTGCGTCTCTCCAGTTTCTGAAAAACGTCTCTGGTCAACATGTTCGAAACTCATTCTGAGGCAGTTGGAACGGTGGGACTGGGTGTGAGTTCAACTCTCAGAAGTAAGTTGCCTTTGGACACGGGGTTCAGCTAGCTTCTCACGTATGGAACTTAGTATGTAGCACCAGTCTAAGAAAGGAGGTTCCCAGATTACCACTCTATTGACCTGGAGATACCCTGTGGGCCTGCATTGTTAACTTGCGTCTCAGAGCCTCTGGCAAACGTCTCTGGTGAAGAGCGAACTCACTCTGCAGGCAGTGTGGAACTGTGAGGGACAGGGTGAGCTCAACTCTCAGAAGTAAGATGCCTTGGACAAGGCGTTCAGCTACCACTCATATATGGAACTTAGTGTAGCACCAGTCTACCAGGAATTACTGGAAATCGCTGGATTGAGCTTGGAGGCACTGTCTTGTGTGCCGGGAGATTCCAGTTACCTCTCCCAACACTTGGTCAAGCAGCGAGCCTAGGCCTTTGGAAGCGAAAGGTAGCTGCAGGCAGGATGTAGGGTTACAGGCCATAAGCTCAACTCTCAGAAGTGTGTATGCATGGGAGGCAGATGTCTGCTACCCACTCGGACATGGGAGTTGGAACCTAGCTACACTGATTGAAGAAGGACTTTGGAAATCGCTGTATTCAACTCAGATACACGGGTCAGGCCAACGCTTCCACATGCTTTTCTCACAACCTCCCAGCCACTAACATAGGAGGTTAGCAGCTACGTCTACAGTCAGGCAGGATGCGGGAGGGTTCTGCCCTGTCCTCAGCTCTCACAGGGAAGCATGCCTTGAAGCCAGCTGTCAACTAGCTGCATTCTTATGGCAGTGTGAAGGTAGCAGTATTCTGAGTCAGGAGGTTCCAGATTACCACTCTACTGCACCTGGAGATACCCTCCAGGTCTGCATTGTTAACTTGCGTCTCAGAAGCCTCTGGCAAACGTCTCTGGTGAAGACGTGCGAAACTCACTCTGCAGGCAGTGTGGAACTGTGAGGGACTGAGGGTGAGCTCAACTCTCAGAAGTAAGATGTTTTGGACAAGGCGTTCAGCTACCTTCTCACGTATGGAACTTAGTATGTAGCACCAGTCTACCCCAGGAATTACTAGGAAATCGCTTGATTGAGCTTGGAGGCACTCGTCTTGTGTGCCGGGAGATTCCAGTTACCTCTCCCAACACTTCGTCAAGCAGCGAGCCTAGGCCTTTTGGAAGCGAAAGGTAGCTGCAGGCAGGATGTAGGGTTACAGGCCATAAGCTCAACTCTCAGAAGTGTGTATGCATGGGAGGCAGATGTCTGCTACCCACTCGGACATGGGAGTTGGAACCTAGCTACACTCTGATTGAAGAAGGACTTTGGAAATCGCTGTATTCAACTCAGATACACGGGAGTTCAGGCCCAACGATTACACATGCTTTTCCCACAACCTCTCCCAGCCACTAACATGAGGATGTTAGCAGCTACGTCTACAGTCAGGCAGGATGCGGGAGGGTTCTGCCCTGTCCTCAGCTCTCACAGGGAAGCATGCCTAGAAGCCAGCTCTCAACTAGCTGCATTCTTATGGCAGTGTGAAGGTAGCAGTATTCTGAGTCAGGAGGTTCCCAGATTACCACTCTACTGCACCTGGAGATACCCTCCAGGTCTGCATTGTTAACTTGCGTCTCAGAAGCCTCTGGCAAACGTCTCTGGTGAAGACGTGCGAAACTCACTCTGCAGGCAGTGTGGAACTGTGAGGGACTGAGGGTGAGCTCAACTCTCAGAAGTAAGATGATTTTGGACAAGGCGTTCAGCTACCTTCTCACATATGGAACTTAGTATGTAGCACCAGTCTACCCCAGGAATTACTAGGAAATCGCTGGATTGAGCTTGGAGGCACTAGTCTTGTGTGCCGGGAGATTCCAGTTACCTCTCCCAACACTTCCGTCAAGCAGCGAGCCTAGGCCTTTTGGAAGCGAAAGGTAGCTGCAGGCAGGATGTAGGGTTACAGGCCATAAGCTCAACTCTCAGAAGTGTGTATGCATGGGAGGCAGATGTCTGCTACCCACTCGGACATGGGAGTTGGAACCTAGCTACACTCTGATTGAAGAAGGACTTTGGAAATCGCTGTATTCAACTCAGATACACGGGAGTTCAGGCCCGATTCCACATGCTTTTCCCACAACCTCTCCCAGCCACTAACATGAGGATGTTAGCAGCTACTTCTACAGTCAGGCAGGATGCGGGAGGGTTCTGCCCTGTCCTCAGCTCTCACAGGGAAGCATGCCTTGAAGCCAGCTGTCAACTAGCTGCATTCTTATGGCAGTGTGAAGGTAGCAGTATTCTGAGACAGGAGGTTCCCAGATTACCACTCTACTGCACCTGGAGATACCCTCCAGGTCTGCATTGTTAACTTGCGTCTCAGAAGCCTCTGGCAAACGTCTCTGGTGAAGACGTGCGAAACTCACTCTGCAGGCAGTGTGGAACTGTGAGGGACTGAGGGTGAGCTCAACTCTCAGAAGTAAGATGATTTTGGACAAGGCGTTCAGCTACCTTCTCACATATGGAACTTAGTATGTAGCACCAGTCTACCCCAGGAATTACTAGGAAATCGCTGGATTGAGCTTGGAGGCACTAGTCTTGTGTGCCGGGAGATTCCAGTTACCTCTCCCAACACTTCCGTCAAGCAGCGAGCCTAGGCCTTTTGGAAGCGAAAGGTAGCTGCAGGCAGGATGTAGGGTTACAGGCCATAAGCTCAACTCTCAGAAGTGTGTATGCATGGGAGGCAGATGTCTGCTACCCACTCGGACATGGGAGTTGGAACCTAGCTACACTCTGATTGAAGAAGGACTTTGGAAATCGCTGTATTCAACTCAGATACACGGGAGTTCAAGATTCCACATGCTTTCACACAAACCTTCCCAGCCACTAACATGAGGACGTTAGCAGCTACTTCTACAGTCAGGCAGGATGCGGGAGGGTTCTGCCCTGTCCTCAGCTCTCACAGGGAAGCATGCCTTGAAGCCAGCTCTCAACTAGCTGCATTCTTATGGCAGTGTGAAGGTAGCAGTATTCTGAGACAGGAGGTTCCCAGATTACCACTCTACTGCACCTGGAGATACCCTCCAGGTCTGCATTGTTAACTTGCGTCTCAGAAGCCTCTGGCAAACGTCTCTGGTGAAGACGTGCGAAACTCACTCTGCAGGCAGTGTGGAACTGTGAGGGACTGAGGGTGAGCTCAACTCTCAGAAGTAAGATGATTTTGGACAAGGCGTTCAGCTACCTTCTCACATATGGAACTTAGTATGTAGCACCAGTCTACCCCAGGAATTACTGGGAAATCGCTGGATTGAGCTTGGAGGCACTAGTCTTGTGTGCCGGGAGATTCCAGTTACCTCTCCCAACACTTCGTCAAGCAGCGAGCCTAGGCCTTTTGGAAGCGAAAGGTAGCTGCAGGCAGGATGTAGGGTTACAGGCCATAAGCTCAACTCTCAGAAGTGTGTATGCATGGGAGGCAGATGTCTGCTACCCACTCGGACATGGAGTTGGAACCTAGCTACACTCTGATTGAAGAAGGACTTTGGAAATCGCTGTATTCAACTCAGATACACGGGAGTTCAGGCCCAATTCCACATGCTTTTCTCACAACCTTTCCCAGCCACTAACATGAGGACGTTAGCAGCTACTTCTACAGTCAGGCAGGATGCGGGAGGGTTCTGCCCTGTCCTCAGCTCTCACAGGGAAGCATGCCTTGAAGCCAGCTGTCAACTAGCTGCATTCTTATGGCAGTGTGAAGGTAGCAGTATTCTGAGACAGGAGGTTCCCAGATTACCACTCTACTGCACCTGGAGATACCCTCCAGGTCTGCATTGTTAACTTGCGTCTCAGAAGCCTCTGGCAAACGTCTCTGGTGAAGACGTGCGAAACTCACTCTGCAGGCAGTGTGGAACTGTGAGGGACTGAGGGTGAGCTCAACTCTCAGAAGTAAGATGATTTTGGACAAGGCGTTCAGCTACCTTCTCACGTATGGAACTTAGTATGTAGCACCAGTCTACCCCAGGAATTACTAGGAAATCGCTGGATTGAGCTTGGAGGCACTCGTCTTGTGTGCCGGGAGATTCCAGTTACCTCTCCCAACACTTCGTCAAGCAGCGAGCCTAGGCCTTTTGGAAGCGAAAGGTAGCTGCAGGCAGGATGTAGGGTTACAGGCCATAAGCTCAACTCTCAGAAGTGTGTATGCATGGGAGGCAGATGTCTGCTACCCACTCGGACATGGGAGTTGGAACCTAGCTACACTCTGATTGAAGAAGGATGTTGGAAATCGCTGTATTCAACTCAGATACACGGGAGTTCAGGCCCAATGCTTACACATGCTTTTCCCACAACCTATCCCAGCCACTAACATAAGGAGGTTAGCAGCTACGTCTACAGTCAGGCAGGATGCGGGAGGGTTCTGCCCTGTCCTCAGCTCTCACAGGGAAGCATGCCTAGAAGCCAGCTCTCAACTAGCTGCATTCTTATGGCAGTGTGAAGGTAGCAGTATTCTGAGACAGGAGGTTCCCAGATTACCACTCTACTGCACCTGGAGATACCCTCCAGGTCTGCATTGTTAACTTGCGTCTCAGAAGCCTCTGGCAAACGTCTCTGGTGAAGACGTGCGAAACTCACTCTGCAGGCAGTGTGGAACTGTGAGGGACTGAGGGTGAGCTCAACTCTCAGAAGTAAGATGATTTTGGACAAGGCGTTCAGCTACCTTCTCACATATGGAACTTAGTATGTAGCACCAGTCTACCCCAGGAATTACTGGGAAATCGCTGGATTGAGCTTGGAGGCACTAGTCTTGTGTGCCGGGAGATTCCAGTTACCTCTCCCAACACTTCGGTGAAGCAGCGAGCCTAGGCCTTTTGGAAGCGAAAGGTAGCTGCAGGCAGGAGGTAGGGTTACAGGCCATAAGCTCAACTCTCAGAAGTGTGTATGCATGGGAGGCAGATGTCTGCTACCCACTCGGACATGGAGTTGGAACCTAGCTACACTCTGATGAAGAAGGACTTTGGAAATCGCTGTATTCAACTCAGATACACGTGGGTTCAGGCACAATGATTCCACATGCTTTTCTCACAACCTTTCCCTGCCACTAACATGAGGACGTTAGCAGCTCCTTCTACAGTCAGCAGGATGCGGGAGGGTTGTGCCCTGTCCTCAGCTCTCACAGGGAAGCATGCCTTGAAGCCAGCTGTCAACTAGCTGCATTCTTATGGCAGTGTGAAGGTAGCAGTATTCTGAGACAGGAGGTTCCCAGATTACCACTCTACTGCACCTGGAGATACCCTCCAGGTCTGCATTGTTAACTTGCGTCTCAGAAGCCTCTGGCAAACGTCTCTGGTGAAGACGTGCGAAACTCACTCTGCAGGCAGTGTGGAACTGTGAGGGACTGAGGGTGAGCTCAACTCTCAGAAGTAAGATGATTTTGGACAAGGCGTTCAGCTACCTTCTCACATATGGAACTTAGTATGTAGCACCAGTCTACCCCAGGAATTACTGGGAAATCGCTGGATTGAGCTTGGAGGCACTAGTCTTGTGTGCCGGGAGATTCCAGTTACCTCTCCCAACACTTCGGTCAAGCAGCGAGCCTAGGCCTTTTGGAAGCGAAAGGTAGCTGCAGGCAGGATGTAGGGTTACAGGCCATAAGCTCAACTCTCAGAAGTGTGTATGCATGGGAGGCAGATGTCTGCTACCCACTCGGACATGGGAGTTGGAACCTAGCTACACTCTGATTGAAGAAGGACTTTGGAAATCGCTGTATTCAACTCAGATACACGGGAGTTCAGGCCCAATGCTTACACATGCTTTTCCCACAACCTTCCCAGCCACTAACATGAGGAGGTTAGCAGCTACTTCTACAGTCAGGCAGGATGCGGGAGGGTTCTGCCCTGTCCTCAGCTCTCACAGGGAAGCATGCCTTGAAGCCAGCTGTCAACTAGCTGCATTCTTATGGCAGTGTGAAGGTAGCAGTATTCTGAGACAGGAGGTTCCCAGATTACCACTCTACTGCACCTGGAGATACCCTCCAGGTCTGCATTGTTAACTTGCGTCTCAGAAGCCTCTGGCAAACGTCTCTGGTGAAGACGTGCGAAACTCACTCTGCAGGCAGTGTGGAACTGTGAGGGACTGAGGGTGAGCTCAACTCTCAGAAGTAAGATGATTTTGGACAAGGCGTTCAGCTACCTTCTCACATATGGAACTTAGTATGTAGCACCAGTCTACCCCAGGAATTACTGGGAAATCGCTGGATTGAGCTTGGAGGCACTCGTCTTGTGTGCCGGGAGATTCCAGTTACCTCTCCCAACACTTGCGTCAAGCAGCGAGCCTAGGCCTTTTGGAAGCGAAAGGTAGCTGCAGGCAGGATGTAGGGTTACAGGCCATAAGCTCAACTCTCAGAAGTGTGTATGCATGGGAGGCAGATGTCTGCTACCCACTCGGACATGGGAGTTGGAACCTAGCTACACTCTGATTGAAGAAGGTTGGAAATCGCTGTATTCAACTCAGATACACGGGAGTTCAGGCCCAATGCTTACACATGCTTTTCCCACAACCTATCCCAGCCACTAACATAAGGGTTAGCAGCTACGTCTACAGTCAGGCAGGATGCGGGAGGGTTCTGCCCTGTCCTCAGCTCTCACAGGGAAGCATGCCTTGAAGCCAGCTCTCAACTAGCTGCATTCTTATGGCAGTGTGAAGGTAGCAGTATTCTGAGACAGGAGGTTCCCAGATTACCACTCTACTGCACCTGGAGATACCCTCCAGGTCTGCATTGTTAACTTGCGTCTCAGAAGCCTCTGGCAAACGTCTCTGGTGAAGACGTGCGAAACTCACTCTGCAGGCAGTGTGGAACTGTGAGGGACTGAGGGTGAGCTCAACTCTCAGAAGTAAGATGATTTTGGACAAGGCGTTCAGCTACCTTCTCACATATGGAACTTAGTATGTAGCACCAGTCTACCCCAGGAATTACTGGGAAATCGCTGGATTGAGCTTGGAGGCACTAGTCTTGTGTGCCGGGAGATTCCAGTTACCTCTCCCAACACTTCGGTCAAGCAGCGAGCCTAGGCCTTTTGGAAGCGAAAGGTAGCTGCAGGCAGGAGGTAGGGTTACAGGCCATAAGCTCAACTCTCAGAAGTGTGTATGCATGGGAGGCAGATGTCTGCTACCCACTCGGACATGCGAGTTGGAACCTAGCTACACTCTGATGAAGAAGGACTTTGGAAATCGCTGTATTCAACTCAGATACACGGGGTTCAGGCACAACGATTCCACATGCTTTTCTCACAACCTTTCCCTGCCACTAACATGAGGACGTTAGCAGCTCCTTCTACAGTCAGCAGGATGCGGGAGGGTTGTGCCCTGTCCTCAGCTCTCACAGGGAAGCATGCCTTGAAGCCAGCTGTCAACTAGCTGCATTCTTATGGCAGTGTGAAGGTAGCAGTATTCTGAGACAGGAGGTTCCCAGATTACCACTCTACTGCACCTGGAGATACCCTCCAGGTCTGCATTGTTAACTTGCGTCTCAGAAGCCTCTGGCAAACGTCTCTGGTGAAGACGTGCGAAACTCACTCTGCAGGCAGTGTGGAACTGTGAGGGACTGAGGGTGAGCTCAACTCTCAGAAGTAAGATGATTTTGGACAAGGCGTTCAGCTACCTTCTCACATATGGAACTTAGTATGTAGCACCAGTCTACCCCAGGAATTACTAGGAAATCGCTGGATTGAGCTTGGAGGCACTCGTCTTGTGTGCCGGGAGATTCCAGTTACCTCTCCCAACACTTCGTCAAGCAGCGAGCCTAGGCCTTTTGGAAGCGAAAGGTAGCTGCAGGCAGGATGTAGGGTTACAGGCCATAAGCTCAACTCTCAGAAGTGTGTATGCATGGGAGGCAGATGTCTGCTACCCACTCGGACATGGGAGTTGGAACCTAGCTACACTCTGATTGAAGAAGGATTTGGAAATCGCTGTATTCAACTCAGATACACGGGAGTTCAGGCCCAATGCTTACACATGCTTTTCCCACAACCTATCCCAGCCACTAACATAAGGAGGTTAGCAGCTACGTCTACAGTCAGGCAGGATGCGGGAGGGTTCTGCCCTGTCCTCAGCTCTCACAGGGAAGCATGCCTAGAAGCCAGCTCTCAACTAGCTGCATTCTTATGGCAGTGTGAAGGTAGCAGTATTCTGAGACAGGAGGTTCCCAGATTACCACTCTACTGCACCTGGAGATACCCTCCAGGTCTGCATTGTTAACTTGCGTCTCAGAAGCCTCTGGCAAACGTCTCTGGTGAAGACGTGCGAAACTCACTCTGCAGGCAGTGTGGAACTGTGAGGGACTGAGGGTGAGCTCAACTCTCAGAAGTAAGATGATTTTGGACAAGGCGTTCAGCTACCTTCTCACATATGGAACTTAGTATGTAGCACCAGTCTACCCCAGGAATTACTGGGAAATCGCTGGATTGAGCTTGGAGGCACTAGTCTTGTGTGCCGGGAGATTCCAGTTACCTCTCCCAACACTTCGGTCAAGCAGCGAGCCTAGGCCTTTTGGAAGCGAAAGGTAGCTGCAGGCAGGAGGTAGGGTTACAGGCCATAAGCTCAACTCTCAGAAGTGTGTATGCATGGGAGGCAGATGTCTGCTACCCACTCGGACATGCGAGTTGGAACCTAGCTACACTCTGATGAAGAAGGACTTTGGAAATCGCTGTATTCAACTCAGATACACGGGGTTCAGGCACAACGATTCCACATGCTTTTCACAACCTTTCCCTGCCACTAACATGAGGACGTTAGCAGCTCCTTCTACAGTCAGCAGGATGCGGGAGGGTTGTGCCCTGTCCTCAGCTCTCACAGGGAAGCATGCCTTGAAGCCAGCTGTCAACTAGCTGCATTCTTATGGCAGTGTGAAGGTAGCAGTATTCTGAGACAGGAGGTTCCCAGATTACCACTCTACTGCACCTGGAGATACCCTCCAGGTCTGCATTGTTAACTTGCGTCTCAGAAGCCTCTGGCAAACGTCTCTGGTGAAGACGTGCGAAACTCACTCTGCAGGCAGTGTGGAACTGTGAGGGACTGAGGGTGAGCTCAACTCTCAGAAGTAAGATGATTTTGGACAAGGCGTTCAGCTACCTTCTCACATATGGAACTTAGTATGTAGCACCAGTCTACCCCAGGAATTACTGGGAAATCGCTGGATTGAGCTTGGAGGCACTAGTCTTGTGTGCCGGGAGATTCCAGTTACCTCTCCCAACACTTCCGTCAAGCAGCGAGCCTAGGCCTTTTGGAAGCGAAAGGTAGCTGCAGGCAGGATGTAGGGTTACAGGCCATAAGCTCAACTCTCAGAAGTGTGTATGCATGGGAGGCAGATGTCTGCTACCCACTCGGACATGGGAGTTGGAACCTAGCTACACTCTGATTGAAGAAGGATTTGGAAATCGCTGTATTCAACTCAGATACACGGGAGTTCAGGCCCAATGCTTACACATGCTTTTCCCACAACCTATCCCAGCCACTAACATGAGGACGTTAGCAGCTACTTCTACAGTCAGGCAGGATGCGGGAGGGTTCTGCCCTGTCCTCAGCTCTCACAGGGAAGCATGCCTTGAAGCCAGCTGTCAACTAGCTGCATTCTTATGGCAGTGTGAAGGTAGCAGTATTCTGAGACAGGAGGTTCCCAGATTACCACTCTACTGCACCTGGAGATACCCTCCAGGTCTGCATTGTTAACTTGCGTCTCAGAAGCCTCTGGCAAACGTCTCTGGTGAAGACGTGCGAAACTCACTCTGCAGGCAGTGTGGAACTGTGAGGGACTGAGGGTGAGCTCAACTCTCAGAAGTAAGATGATTTTGGACAAGGCGTTCAGCTACCTTCTCACATATGGAACTTAGTATGTAGCACCAGTCTACCCCAGGAATTACTGGGAAATCGCTGGATTGAGCTTGGAGGCACTAGTCTTGTGTGCCGGGAGATTCCAGTTACCTCTCCCAACACTTCGTCAAGCAGCGAGCCTAGGCCTTTTGGAAGCGAAAGGTAGCTGCAGGCAGGATGTAGGGTTACAGGCCATAAGCTCAACTCTCAGAAGTGTGTATGCATGGGAGGCAGATGTCTGCTACCCACTCGGACATGGGAGTTGGAACCTAGCTACACTCTGATTGAAGAAGGATTTGGAAATCGCTGTATTCAACTCAGATACACGGGAGTTCAGGCCCAATGCTTACACATGCTTTTCCCACAACCTTCCCAGCCACTAACATAAGGAGGTTAGCAGCTACGTCTACAGTCAGGCAGGATGCGGGAGGGTTCTGCCCTGTCCTCAGCTCTCACAGGGAAGCATGCCTAGAAGCCAGCTCTCAACTAGCTGCATTCTTATGGCAGTGTGAAGGTAGCAGTATTCTGAGACAGGAGGTTCCCAGATTACCACTCTACTGCACCTGGAGATACCCTCCAGGTCTGCATTGTTAACTTGCGTCTCAGAAGCCTCTGGCAAACGTCTCTGGTGAAGACGTGCGAAACTCACTCTGCAGGCAGTGTGGAACTGTGAGGGACTGAGGGTGAGCTCAACTCTCAGCAGTAAGATGATTTTGGACAAGGCGTTCAGCTACCTTCTCACATATGGAACTTAGTATGTAGCACCAGTCTACCCCAGGAATTACTGGGAAATCGCTGGATTGAGCTTGGAGGCACTAGTCTTGTGTGCCGGGAGATTCCAGTTACCTCTCCCAACACTTCGGTGAAGCAGCGAGCCTAGGCCTTTTGGAAGCGAAAGGTAGCTGCAGGCAGGAGGTAGGGTTACAGGCCATAAGCTCAACTCTCAGAAGTGTGTATGCATGGGAGGCAGATGTCTGCTACCCACTCGGACATGCGAGTGGGAACCTAGCTACACTCTGATGAAGAAGGACTTTGGAAATCGCTGTATTCAACTCAGATACACGTGGGTTCAGGCACAACGATTCCACATGCTTTTCTCACAACCTTTCCCTGCCACTAACATGAGGACGTTAGCAGCTCCTTCTACAGTCAAGCAGGATGCGGGAGGGTTGTGCCCTGTCCTCAGCTCTCACAGGGAAGCATGCCTTGAAGCCAGCTGTCAACTAGCTGCATTCTTATGGCAGGGTGAAGGTAGCAGTATTCTGAGACAGGAGGTTCCCAGATTACCACTCTACTGCACCTGGAGATACCCTCCAGGTCTGCATTGTTAACTTGCGTCTCAGAAGCCTCTGGCAAACGTCTCTGGTGAAGACGTGCGAAACTCACTCTGCAGGCAGTGTGGAACTGTGAGGGACTGAGGGTGAGCTCAACTCTCAGAAGTAAGATGATTTTGGACAAGGCGTTCAGCTACCTTCTCACATATGGAACTTAGTATGTAGCACCAGTCTACCCCAGGAATTACTAGGAAATCGCTGGATTGAGCTTGGAGGCACTCGTCTTGTGTGCCGGGAGATTCCAGTTACCTCTCCCAACACTTCGTCAAGCAGCGAGCCTAGGCCTTTTGGAAGCGAAAGGTAGCGGCAGGCAGGATGTAGGGTTACAGGCCATAAGCTCAACTCTCAGAAGTGTGTATGCATGGGAGGCAGATGTCTGCTACCCACTCGGACATGGGAGTTGGAACCTAGCTACACTCTGATTGAAGAAGGATTTGGAAATCGCTGTATTCAACTCAGATACACGGGAGTTCAGGCCCAATGCTTACACATGCTTTTCCCACAACCTATCCCAGCCACTAACATAAGGAGGTTAGCAGCTACGTCTACAGTCAGGCAGGATGCGGGAGGGTTCTGCCCTGTCCTCAGCTCTCACAGGGAAGCATGCCTAGAAGCCAGCTCTCAACTAGCTGCATTCTTATGGCAGTGTGAAGGTAGCAGTATTCTGAGTCAGGAGGTTCCCAGATTACCACTCTACTGCACCTGGAGATACCCTCCAGGTCTGCATTGTTAACTTGCGTCTCAGAAGCCTCTGGCAAAAGTCTCTGGTGAAGACGTGCGAAACTCACTCTGCAGGCAGTGTGGAACTGTGAGGGACTGAGGGTGAGCTCAACTCTCAGCAGTAAGATGATTTTGGACAAGGCGTTCAGCTACCTTCTCACATATGGAACTTAGTATGTAGCACCAGTCTACCCCAGGAATTACTGGGAAATCGCTGGATTGAGCTTGGAGGCACTAGTCTTGTGTGCCGGGAGATTCCAGTTACCTCTCCCAACACTTCGGTGAAGCAGCGAGCCTAGGCCTTTTGGAAGCGAAAGGTAGCTGCAGGCAGGAGGTAGGGTTACAGGCCATAAGCTCAACTCTCAGAAGTGTGTATGCATGGGAGGCAGATGTCTGCTACCCACTCGGACATGGGAGTGGGAACCTAGCTACACTCTGATGAAGAAGGACTTTGGAAATCGCTGTATTCAACTCAGATACACGGGGTTCAGGCACAACGATTCCACATGCTTTTCTCACAACCTTTCCCTGCCACTAACATGAGGACGTTAGCAGCTCCTTCTACAGTCAGGCAGGATGCGGGAGGGTTGTGCCCTGTCCTCAGCTCTCACAGGGAAGCATGCCTTGAAGCCAGCTGTCAACTAGCTGCATTCTTATGGCAGTGTGAAGGTAGCAGTATTCTGAGACAGGAGGTTCCCAGATTACCACTCTACTGCACCTGGAGATACCCTCCAGGTCTGCATTGTTAACTTGCGTCTCAGAAGCCTCTGGCAAACGTCTCTGGTGAAGACGTGCGAAACTCACTCTGCAGGCAGTGTGGAACTGTGAGGGACTGAGGGTGAGCTCAACTCTCAGAAGTAAGATGATTTTGGACAAGGCGTTCAGCTACCTTCTCACATATGGAACTTAGTATGTAGCACCAGTCTACCCCAGGAATTACTAGGAAATCGCTGGATTGAGCTTGGAGGCACTCGTCTTGTGTGCCGGGAGATTCCAGTTACCTCTCCCAACACTTGCGTCAAGCAGCGAGCCTAGGCCTTTTGGAAGCGAAAGGTAGCGGCAGGCAGGATGTAGGGTTACAGGCCATAAGCTCAACTCTCAGAAGTGTGTATGCATGGGAGGCAGATGTCTGCTACCCACTCGGACATGGGAGTTGGAACCTAGCTACACTCTGATTGAAGAAGGATGTTGGAAATCGCTGTATTCAACTCAGATACACGGGAGTTCAGGCCCAATGCTTACACATGCTTTTCCCACAACCTATCCCAGCCACTAACATAAGGAGGTTAGCAGCTACGTCTACAGTCAGGCAGGATGCGGGAGGGTTCTGCCCTGTCCTCAGCTCTCACAGGGAAGCATGCCTAGAAGCCAGCTCTCAACTAGCTGCATTCTTATGGCAGTGTGAAGGTAGCAGTATTCTGAGTCAGGAGGTTCCCAGATTACCACTCTACTGCACCTGGAGATACCCTCCAGGTCTGCATTGTTAACTTGCGTCTCAGAAGCCTCTGGCAAAAGTCTCTGGTGAAGACGTGCGAAACTCACTCTGCAGGCAGTGTGGAACTGTGAGGGACTGAGGGTGAGCTCAACTCTCAGCAGTAAGATGATTTTGGACAAGGCGTTCAGCTACCTTCTCACATATGGAACTTAGTATGTAGCACCAGTCTACCCCAGGAATTACTGGGAAATCGCTGGATTGAGCTTGGAGGCACTAGTCTTGTGTGCCGGGAGATTCCAGTTACCTCTCCCAACACTTCGGTGAAGCAGCGAGCCTAGGCCTTTTGGAAGCGAAAGGTAGCTGCAGGCAGGAGGTAGGGTTACAGGCCATAAGCTCAACTCTCAGAAGTGTGTATGCATGGGAGGCAGATGTCTGCTACCCACTCGGACATGCGAGTTGGAACCTAGCTACACTCTGATGAAGAAGGACTTTGGAAATCGCTGTATTCAACTCAGATACACGGGGTTCAGGCACAACGATTCCACATGCTTTTCTCACAACCTTTCCCTGCCACTAACATGAGGACGTTAGCAGCTCCTTCTACAGTCAGGCAGGATGCGGGAGGGTTGTGCCCTGTCCTCAGCTCTCACAGGGAAGCATGCCTTGAAGCCAGCTGTCAACTAGCTGCATTCTTATGGCAGTGTGAAGGTAGCAGTATTCTGAGACAGGAGGTTCCCAGATTACCACTCTACTGCACCTGGAGATACCCTCCAGGTCTGCATTGTTAACTTGCGTCTCAGAAGCCTCTGGCAAACGTCTCTGGTGAAGACGTGCGAAACTCACTCTGCAGGCAGTGTGGAACTGTGAGGGACTGAGGGTGAGCTCAACTCTCAGAAGTAAGATGATTTTGGACAAGGCGTTCAGCTACCTTCTCACATATGGAACTTAGTATGTAGCACCAGTCTACCCCAGGAATTACTAGGAAATCGCTGGATTGAGCTTGGAGGCACTAGTCTTGTGTGCCGGGAGATTCCAGTTACCTCTCCCAACACTTGCGTCAAGCAGCGAGCCTAGGCCTTTTGGAAGCGAAAGGTAGCTGCAGGCAGGATGTAGGGTTACAGGCCATAAGCTCAACTCTCAGAAGTGTGTATGCATGGGAGGCAGATGTCTGCTACCCACTCGGACATGGGAGTTGGAACCTAGCTACACTCTGATTGAAGAAGGATTTGGAAATCGCTGTATTCAACTCAGATACACGGGAGTTCAGGCCCAATGCTTACACATGCTTTTCCCACAACCTATCCCAGCCACTAACATAAGGACGTTAGCAGCTACGTCTACAGTCAGGCAGGATGCGGGAGGGTTCTGCCCTGTCCTCAGCTCTCACAGGGAAGCATGCCTTGAAGCCAGCTCTCAACTAGCTGCATTCTTATGGCAGTGTGAAGGTAGCAGTATTCTGAGACAGGAGGTTCCCAGATTACCACTCTACTGCACCTGGAGATACCCTCCAGGTCTGCATTGTTAACTTGCGTCTCAGAAGCCTCTGGCAAACGTCTCTGGTGAAGACGTGCGAAACTCACTCTGCAGGCAGTGTGGAACTGTGAGGGACTGAGGGTGAGCTCAACTCTCAGAAGTAAGATGATTTTGGACAAGGCGTTCAGCTACCTTCTCACATATGGAACTTAGTATGTAGCACCAGTCTACCCCAGGAATTACTGGGAAATCGCTGGATTGAGCTTGGAGGCACTAGTCTTGTGTGCCGGGAGATTCCAGTTACCTCTCCCAACACTTCGGTCAAGCAGCGAGCCTAGGCCTTTTGGAAGCGAAAGGTAGCTGCAGGCAGGAGGTAGGGTTACAGGCCATAAGCTCAACTCTCAGAAGTGTGTATGCATGGGAGGCAGATGTCTGCTACCCACTCGGACATGCGAGTGGGAACCTAGCTACACTCTGATGAAGAAGGACTTTGGAAATCGCTGTATTCAACTCAGATACACGGGGTTCAGGCACAACGATTCCACATGCTTTTCTCACAACCTTCCCTGCCACTAACATGAGGACGTTAGCAGCTCCTTCTACAGTCAAGCAGGATGCGGGAGGGTTGTGCCCTGTCCTCAGCTCTCACAGGGAAGCATGCCTTGAAGCCAGCTGTCAACTAGCTGCATTCTTATGGCAGGGTGAAGGTAGCAGTATTCTGAGACAGGAGGTTCCCAGATTACCACTCTACTGCACCTGGAGATACCCTCCAGGTCTGCATTGTTAACTTGCGTCTCAGAAGCCTCTGGCAAACGTCTCTGGTGAAGACGTGCGAAACTCACTCTGCAGGCAGTGTGGAACTGTGAGGGACTGAGGGTGAGCTCAACTCTCAGAAGTAAGATGATTTTGGACAAGGCGTTCAGCTACCTTCTCACATATGGAACTTAGTATGTAGCACCAGTCTACCCCAGGAATTACTAGGAAATCGCTGGATTGAGCTTGGAGGCACTCGTCTTGTGTGCCGGGAGATTCCAGTTACCTCTCCCAACACTTGCGTCAAGCAGCGAGCCTAGGCCTTTTGGAAGCGAAAGGTAGCGGCAGGCAGGATGTAGGGTTACAGGCCATAAGCTCAACTCTCAGAAGTGTGTATGCATGGGAGGCAGATGTCTGCTACCCACTCGGACATGGGAGTTGGAACCTAGCTACACTCCTATTGAAGAAGGATGTTGGAAATCGCTGTATTCAACTCAGATACACGGGAGTTCAGGCCCAATGCTTACACATGCTTTTCCCACAACCTATCCCAGCCACTAACATAAGGAGGTTAGCAGCTACGTCTACAGTCAGGCAGGATGCGGGAGGGTTCTGCCCTGTCCTCAGCTCTCACAGGGAAGCATGCCTAGAAGCCAGCTCTCAACTAGCTGCATTCTTATGGCAGTGTGAAGGTAGCAGTATTCTGAGTCAGGAGGTTCCCAGATTACCACTCTACTGCACCTGGAGATACCCTCCAGGTCTGCATTGTTAACTTGCGTCTCAGAAGCCTCTGGCAAAAGTCTCTGGTGAAGACGTGCGAAACTCACTCTGCAGGCAGTGTGGAACTGTGAGGGACTGAGGGTGAGCTCAACTCTCAGCAGTAAGATGATTTTGGACAAGGCGTTCAGCTACCTTCTCACATATGGAACTTAGTATGTAGCACCAGTCTACCCCAGGAATTACTGGGAAATCGCTGGATTGAGCTTGGAGGCACTAGTCTTGTGTGCCGGGAGATTCCAGTTACCTCTCCCAACACTTCGGTGAAGCAGCGAGCCTAGGCCTTTTGGAAGCGAAAGGTAGCTGCAGGCAGGAGGTAGGGTTACAGGCCATAAGCTCAACTCTCAGAAGTGTGTATGCATGGGAGGCAGATGTCTGCTACCCACTCGGACATGCGAGTGGGAACCTAGCTACACTCTGATGAAGAAGGACTTTGGAAATCGCTGTATTCAACTCAGATACACGTGGGTTCAGGCACAACGATTCCACATGCTTTTCTCACAACCTTTCCCTGCCACTAACATGAGGACGTTAGCAGCTCCTTCTACAGTCAAGCAGGATGCGGGAGGGTTGTGCCCTGTCCTTAGCTCTCACAGGGAAGCATGCCTTGAAGCCAGCTGTCAACTAGCTGCATTCTTATGGCAGGGTGAAGGTAGCAGTATTCTGAGACAGGAGGTTCCCAGATTACCACTCTACTGCACCTGGAGATACCCTCCAGGTCTGCATTGTTAACTTGCGTCTCAGAAGCCTCTGGCAAACGTCTCTGGTGAAGACGTGCGAAACTCACTCTGCAGGCAGTGTGGAACTGTGAGGGACTGAGGGTGAGCTCAACTCTCAGAAGTAAGATGATTTTGGACAAGGCGTTCAGCTACCTTCTCACATATGGAACTTAGTATGTAGCACCAGTCTACCCCAGGAATTACTAGGAAATCGCTGGATTGAGCTTGGAGGCACTCGTCTTGTGTGCCGGGAGATTCCAGTTACCTCTCCCAACACTTGCGTCAAGCAGCGAGCCTAGGCCTTTTGGAAGCGAAAGGTAGCGGCAGGCAGGATGTAGGGTTACAGGCCATAAGCTCAACTCTCAGAAGTGTGTATGCATGGGAGGCAGATGTCTGCTACCCACTCGGACATGGGAGTTGGAACCTAGCTACACTCTGATTGAAGAAGGATGTTGGAAATCGCTGTATTCAACTCAGATACACGGGAGTTCAGGCCCAATGCTTACACATGCTTTTCCCACAACCTATCCCAGCCACTAACATAAGGAGTTAGCAGCTACGTCTACAGTCAGGCAGGATGCGGGAGGGTTCTGCCCTGTCCTCAGCTCTCACAGGGAAGCATGCCTAGAAGCCAGCTCTCAACTAGCTGCATTCTTATGGCAGTGTGAAGGTAGCAGTATTCTGAGACAGGAGGTTCCCAGATTACCACTCTACTGCACCTGGAGATACCCTCCAGGTCTGCATTGTTAACTTGCGTCTCAGAAGCCTCTGGCAAACGTCTCTGGTGAAGACGTGCGAAACTCACTCTGCAGGCAGTGTGGAACTGTGAGGGACTGAGGGTGAGCTCAACTCTCAGAAGTAAGATGATTTTGGACAAGGCGTTCAGCTACCTTCTCACATATGGAACTTAGTATGTAGCACCAGTCTACCCCAGGAATTACTGGGAAATCGCTGGATTGAGCTTGGAGGCACTAGTCTTGTGTGCCGGGAGATTCCAGTTACCTCTCCCAACACTTCGTCAAGCAGCGAGCCTAGGCCTTTTGGAAGCGAAAGGTAGCTGCAGGCAGGATGTAGGGTTACAGGCCATAAGCTCAACTCTCAGAAGTGTGTATGCATGGGAGGCAGATGTCTGCTACCCACTCGGACATGGGAGTTGGAACCTAGCTACACTCTGATTGAAGAAGGATTTGGAAATCGCTGTATTCAACTCAGATACACGGGAGTTCAGGCCCAATGCTTACACATGCTTTTCCCACAACCTATCCCAGCCACTAACATGAGGACGTTAGCAGCTACTTCTACAGTCAGGCAGGATGCGGGAGGGTTCTGCCCTGTCCTCAGCTCTCACAGGGAAGCATGCCTTGAAGCCAGCTCTCAACTAGCTGCATTCTTATGGCAGTGTGAAGGTAGCAGTATTCTGAGACAGGAGGTTCCCAGATTACCACTCTACTGCACCTGGAGATACCCTCCAGGTCTGCATTGTTAACTTGCGTCTCAGAAGCCTCTGGCAAACGTCTCTGGTGAAGACGTGCGAAACTCACTCTGCAGGCAGTGTGGAACTGTGAGGGACTGAGGGTGAGCTCAACTCTCAGAAGTAAGATGATTTTGGACAAGGCGTTCAGCTACCTTCTCACATATGGAACTTAGTATGTAGCACCAGTCTACCCCAGGAATTACTGGGAAATCGCTGGATTGAGCTTGGAGGCACTAGTCTTGTGTGCCGGGAGATTCCAGTTACCTCTCCCAACACTTCGGTCAAGCAGCGAGCCTAGGCCTTTTGGAAGCGAAAGGTAGCTGCAGGCAGGAGGTAGGGTTACAGGCCATAAGCTCAACTCTCAGAAGTGTGTATGCATGGGAGGCAGATGTCTGCTACCCACTCGGACATGGGAGTTGGAACCTAGCTACACTCTGATGAAGAAGGACTTTGGAAATCGCTGTATTCAACTCAGATACACGGGAGTTCAGGCCCAATGCTTCCACATGCTTTTCCCACAACCTTTCCCAGCCACTAACATGAGGACGTTAGCAGCTCCTTCTACAGTCAGGCAGGATGCGGGAGGGTTCTGCCCTGTCCTCAGCTCTCACAGGGAAGCATGCCTTGAAGCCAGCTGTCAACTAGCTGCATTCTTATGGCAGTGTGAAGGTAGCAGTATTCTGAGACAGGAGGTTCCCAGATTACCACTCTACTGCACCTGGAGATACCCTCCAGGTCTGCATTGTTAACTTGCGTCTCAGAAGCCTCTGGCAAACGTCTCTGGTGAAGACGTGCGAAACTCACTCTGCAGGCAGTGTGGAACTGTGAGGGACTGAGGGTGAGCTCAACTCTCAGAAGTAAGATGATTTTGGACAAGGCGTTCAGCTACCTTCTCACATATGGAACTTAGTATGTAGCACCAGTCTACCCCAGGAATTACTGGGAAATCGCTGGATTGAGCTTGGAGGCACTAGTCTTGTGTGCCGGGAGATTCCAGTTACCTCTCCCAACACTTCGTCAAGCAGCGAGCCTAGGCCTTTTGGAAGCGAAAGGTAGCTGCAGGCAGGATGTAGGGTTACAGGCCATAAGCTCAACTCTCAGAAGTGTGTATGCATGGGAGGCAGATGTCTGCTACCCACTCGGACATGGGAGTTGGAACCTAGCTACACTCTGATTGAAGAAGGATTTGGAAATCGCTGTATTCAACTCAGATACACGGGAGTTCAGGCCCAATGCTTACACATGCTTTTCCCACAACCTATCCCAGCCACTAACATGAGGAGTTAGCAGCTACTTCTACAGTCAGGCAGGATGCGGGAGGGTTCTGCCCTGTCCTCAGCTCTCACAGGGAAGCATGCCTTGAAGCCAGCTCTCAACTAGCTGCATTCTTATGGCAGTGTGAAGGTAGCAGTATTCTGAGACAGGAGGTTCCCAGATTACCACTCTACTGCACCTGGAGATACCCTCCAGGTCTGCATTGTTAACTTGCGTCTCAGAAGCCTCTGGCAAACGTCTCTGGTGAAGACGTGCGAAACTCACTCTGCAGGCAGTGTGGAACTGTGAGGGACTGAGGGTGAGCTCAACTCTCAGAAGTAAGATGATTTTGGACAAGGCGTTCAGCTACCTTCTCACATATGGAACTTAGTATGTAGCACCAGTCTACCCCAGGAATTACTGGGAAATCGCTGGATTGAGCTTGGAGGCACTAGTCTTGTGTGCCGGGAGATTCCAGTTACCTCTCCCAACACTTCGGTCAAGCAGCGAGCCTAGGCCTTTTGGAAGCGAAAGGTAGCTGCAGGCAGGAGGTAGGGTTACAGGCCATAAGCTCAACTCTCAGAAGTGTGTATGCATGGGAGGCAGATGTCTGCTACCCACTCGGACATGGGAGTGGAACCTAGCTACACTCTGATGAAGAAGGACTTTGGAAATCGCTGTATTCAACTCAGATACACGGGAGTTCAGGCCCAATGCTTCCACATGCTTTTCTCACAACCTTTCCCTGCCACTAACATGAGGACGTTAGCAGCTCCTTCTACAGTCAAGCAGGATGCGGGAGGGTTGTGCCCTGTCCTCAGCTCTCACAGGGAAGCATGCCTTGAAGCCAGCTGTCAACTAGCTGCATTCTTATGGCAGTGTGAAGGTAGCAGTATTCTGAGACAGGAGGTTCCCAGATTACCACTCTACTGCACCTGGAGATACCCTCCAGGTCTGCATTGTTAACTTGCGTCTCAGAAGCCTCTGGCAAACGTCTCTGGTGAAGACGTGCGAAACTCACTCTGCAGGCAGTGTGGAACTGTGAGGGACTGAGGGTGAGCTCAACTCTCAGAAGTAAGATGATTTTGGACAAGGCGTTCAGCTACCTTCTCACATATGGAACTTAGTATGTAGCACCAGTCTACCCCAGGAATTACTAGGAAATCGCTGGATTGAGCTTGGAGGCACTAGTCTTGTGTGCCGGGAGATTCCAGTTACCTCTCCCAACACTTCGTCAAGCAGCGAGCCTAGGCCTTTTGGAAGCGAAAGGTAGCTGCAGGCAGGATGTAGGGTTACAGGCCATAAGCTCAACTCTCAGAAGTGTGTATGCATGGGAGGCAGATGTCTGCTACCCACTCGGACATGGGAGTTGGAACCTAGCTACACTCTGATTGAAGAAGGATGTTGGAAATCGCTGTATTCAACTCAGATACACGGGAGTTCAGGCCCAATGCTTACACATGCTTTTCCCACAACCTATCCCAGCCACTAACATAAGGAGGTTAGCAGCTACTCTACAGTCAGGCAGGATGCGGGAGGGTTCTGCCCTGTCCTCAGCTCTCACAGGGAAGCATGCCTTGAAGCCAGCTCTCAACTAGCTGCATTCTTATGGCAGTGTGAAGGTAGCAGTATTCTGAGACAGGAGGTTCCCAGATTACCACTCTACTGCACCTGGAGATACCCTCCAGGTCTGCATTGTTAACTTGCGTCTCAGAAGCCTCTGGCAAACGTCTCTGGTGAAGACGTGCGAAACTCACTCTGCAGGCAGTGTGGAACTGTGAGGGACTGAGGGTGAGCTCAACTCTCAGAAGTAAGATGATTTTGGACAAGGCGTTCAGCTACCTTCTCACATATGGAACTTAGTATGTAGCACCAGTCTACCCCAGGAATTACTGGGAAATCGCTGGATTGAGCTTGGAGGCACTAGTCTTGTGTGCCGGGAGATTCCAGTTACCTCTCCCAACACTTCGGTCAAGCAGCGAGCCTAGGCCTTTTGGAAGCGAAAGGTAGCTGCAGGCAGGATGTAGGGTTACAGGCCATAAGCTCAACTCTCAGAAGTGTGTATGCATGGGAGGCAGATGTCTGCTACCCACTCGGACATGGGAGTTGGAACCTAGCTACACTCTGATGAAGAAGGACTTTGGAAATCGCTGTATTCAACTCAGATACACGGGAGTTCAGGCCAATGCTCCACATGCTTTTCCACAACCTTTCCCTGCCACTAACATGAGGACGTTAGCAGCTACTTCTACAGTCAGGCAGGATGCGGGAGGGTTCTGCCCTGTCCTCAGCTCTCACAGGGAAGCATGCCTTGAAGCCAGCTGTCAACTAGCTGCATTCTTATGGCAGTGTGAAGGTAGCAGTATTCTGAGACAGGAGGTTCCCAGATTACCACTCTACTGCACCTGGAGATACCCTCCAGGTCTGCATTGTTAACTTGCGTCTCAGAAGCCTCTGGCAAACGTCTCTGGTGAAGACGTGCGAAACTCACTCTGCAGGCAGTGTGGAACTGTGAGGGACTGAGGGTGAGCTCAACTCTCAGAAGTAAGATGATTTTGGACAAGGCGTTCAGCTACCTTCTCACATATGGAACTTAGTATGTAGCACCAGTCTACCCCAGGAATTACTGGGAAATCGCTGGATTGAGCTTGGAGGCACTAGTCTTGTGTGCCGGGAGATTCCAGTTACCTCTCCCAACACTTCCGTCAAGCAGCGAGCCTAGGCCTTTTGGAAGCGAAAGGTAGCTGCAGGCAGGATGTAGGGTTACAGGCCATAAGCTCAACTCTCAGAAGTGTGTATGCATGGGAGGCAGATGTCTGCTACCCACTCGGACATGGGAGTTGGAACCTAGCTACACTCTGATTGAAGAAGGATGTTGGAAATCGCTGTATTCAACTCAGATACACGGGAGTTCAGGCCCAATGCTCCACATGCTTTTCCCACAACCTTCCCAGCCACTAACATGAGGACGTTAGCAGCTACTCTACAGTCAGGCAGGATGCGGGAGGGTTCTGCCCTGTCCTCAGCTCTCACAGGGAAGCATGCCTTGAAGCCAGCTGTCAACTAGCTGCATTCTTATGGCAGTGTGAAGGTAGCAGTATTCTGAGACAGGAGGTTCCCAGATTACCACTCTACTGCACCTGGAGATACCCTCCAGGTCTGCATTGTTAACTTGCGTCTCAGAAGCCTCTGGCAAACGTCTCTGGTGAAGACGTGCGAAACTCACTCTGCAGGCAGTGTGGAACTGTGAGGGACTGAGGGTGAGCTCAACTCTCAGAAGTAAGATGATTTTGGACAAGGCGTTCAGCTACCTTCTCACATATGGAACTTAGTATGTAGCACCAGTCTACCCCAGGAATTACTGGGAAATCGCTGGATTGAGCTTGGAGGCACTAGTCTTGTGTGCCGGGAGATTCCAGTTACCTCTCCCAACACTTCCGTCAAGCAGCGAGCCTAGGCCTTTTGGAAGCGAAAGGTAGCTGCAGGCAGGATGTAGGGTTACAGGCCATAAGCTCAACTCTCAGAAGTGTGTATGCATGGGAGGCAGATGTCTGCTACCCACTCGGACATGGGAGTTGGAACCTAGCTACACTCTGATTGAAGAAGGACTTTGGAAATCGCTGTATTCAACTCAGATACACGGGAGTTCAGGCCCAATGCTCACACATGCTTTTCCCACAACCTCTCCCAGCCACTAACATGAGGATGTTAGCAGCTACTCTACAGTCAGGCAGGATGCGGGAGGGTTCTGCCCTGTCCTCAGCTCTCACAGGGAAGCATGCCTTGAAGCCAGCTGTCAACTAGCTGCATTCTTATGGCAGTGTGAAGGTAGCAGTATTCTGAGACAGGAGGTTCCCAGATTACCACTCTACTGCACCTGGAGATACCCTCCAGGTCTGCATTGTTAACTTGCGTCTCAGAAGCCTCTGGCAAACGTCTCTGGTGAAGACGTGCGAAACTCACTCTGCAGGCAGTGTGGAACTGTGAGGGACTGAGGGTGAGCTCAACTCTCAGAAGTAAGATGATTTTGGACAAGGCGTTCAGCTACCTTCTCACATATGGAACTTAGTATGTAGCACCAGTCTACCCCAGGAATTACTGGGAAATCGCTGGATTGAGCTTGGAGGCACTAGTCTTGTGTGCCGGGAGATTCCAGTTACCTCTCCCAACACTTCCGTCAAGCAGCGAGCCTAGGCCTTTTGGAAGCGAAAGGTAGCTGCAGGCAGGATGTAGGGTTACAGGCCATAAGCTCAACTCTCAGAAGTGTGTATGCATGGGAGGCAGATGTCTGCTACCCACTCGGACATGGGAGTTGGAACCTAGCTACACTCTGATTGAAGAAGGACTTTGGAAATCGCTGTATTCAACTCAGATACACGGGAGTTCAGGCCCAATGCTCACACATGCTTTTCCCACAACCTCTCCCAGCCACTAACATGAGGACGTTAGCAGCTACTTCTACAGTCAGGCAGGATGCGGGAGGGTTCTGCCCTGTCCTCAGCTCTCACAGGGAAGCATGCCTTGAAGCCAGCTGTCAACTAGCTGCATTCTTATGGCAGTGTGAAGGTAGCAGTATTCTGAGACAGGAGGTTCCCAGATTACCACTCTACTGCACCTGGAGATACCCTCCAGGTCTGCATTGTTAACTTGCGTCTCAGAAGCCTCTGGCAAACGTCTCTGGTGAAGACGTGCGAAACTCACTCTGCAGGCAGTGTGGAACTGTGAGGGACTGAGGGTGAGCTCAACTCTCAGAAGTAAGATGATTTTGGACAAGGCGTTCAGCTACCTTCTCACATATGGAACTTAGTATGTAGCACCAGTCTACCCCAGGAATTACTGGGAAATCGCTGGATTGAGCTTGGAGGCACTAGTCTTGTGTGCCGGGAGATTCCAGTTACCTCTCCCAACACTTCCGTCAAGCAGCGAGCCTAGGCCTTTTGGAAGCGAAAGGTAGCTGCAGGCAGGATGTAGGGTTACAGGCCATAAGCTCAACTCTCAGAAGTGTGTATGCATGGGAGGCAGATGTCTGCTACCCACTCGGACATGGGAGTTGGAACCTAGCTACACTCTGATTGAAGAAGGACTTTGGAAATCGCTGTATTCAACTCAGATACACGGGAGTTCAGGCCCAATGCTCACACATGCTTTTCCCACAACCTCTCCCAGCCACTAACATGAGGATGTTAGCAGCTACTCCTACAGTCAGGCAGGATGCGGGAGGGTTCTGCCCTGTCCTCAGCTCTCACAGGGAAGCATGCCTTGAAGCCAGCTGTCAACTAGCTGCATTCTTATGGCAGTGTGAAGGTAGCAGTATTCTGAGACAGGAGGTTCCCAGATTACCACTCTACTGCACCTGGAGATACCCTCCAGGTCTGCATTGTTAACTTGCGTCTCAGAAGCCTCTGGCAAACGTCTCTGGTGAAGACGTGCGAAACTCACTCTGCAGGCAGTGTGGAACTGTGAGGGACTGAGGGTGAGCTCAACTCTCAGAAGTAAGATGATTTTGGACAAGGCGTTCAGCTACCTTCTCACATATGGAACTTAGTATGTAGCACCAGTCTACCCCAGGAATTACTGGGAAATCGCTGGATTGAGCTTGGAGGCACTAGTCTTGTGTGCCGGGAGATTCCAGTTACCTCTCCCAACACTTCCGTCAAGCAGCGAGCCTAGGCCTTTTGGAAGCGAAAGGTAGCTGCAGGCAGGATGTGGGTTACAGGCCATAAGCTCAACTCTCAGAAGTGTGTATGCATGGGAGGCAGATGTCTGCTACCCACTCGGACATGGGAGTTGGAACCTAGCTACACTCTGATTGAAGAAGGACTTTGGAAATCGCTGTATTCAACTCAGATACACGGGAGTTCAGGCCCAATGCTCACACATGCTTTTCCCACAACCTCTCCCAGCCACTAACATAGGACGTTAGCAGCTACTTCTACAGTCAGGCAGGATGCGGGAGGGTTCTGCCCTGTCCTCAGCTCTCACAGGGAAGCATGCCTTGAAGCCAGCTGTCAACTAGCTGCATTCTTATGGCAGTGTGAAGGTAGCAGTATTCTGAGTCAGGAGGTTCCCAGATTACCACTCTACTGCACCTGGAGATACCCTCCAGGTCTGCATTGTTAACTTGCGTCTCAGAAGCCTCTGGCAAACGTCTCTGGTGAAGACGTGCGAAACTCACTCTGCAGGCAGTGTGGAACTGTGAGGGACTGAGGGTGAGCTCAACTCTCAGAAGTAAGATGATTTTGGACAAGGCGTTCAGCTACCTTCTCACATATGGAACTTAGTATGTAGCACCAGTCTACCCCAGGAATTACTGGGAAATCGCTGGATTGAGCTTGGAGGCACTAGTCTTGTGTGCCGGGAGATTCCAGTTACCTCTCCCAACACTTCCGTCAAGCAGCGAGCCTAGGCCTTTTGGAAGCGAAAGGTAGCAGCAGGCAGGATGTAGGGTTACAGGCCATAAGCTCAACTCTCAGAAGTGTGTATGCATGGGAGGCAGATGTCTGCTACCCACTCGGACATGGGAGTTGGAACCTAGCTACACTCTGAAGAAAGGACGTTGGAAATCGCTGTATTCAACTCAGATACACGGGAGTTCAGGCCCAATGCTCACACATGCTTTTCCCACAACCTCTCCCAGCCACTAACATAAGGATGTTAGCAGCTACTCCTACAGTCAGGCAGGATGCGGGAGGGTTCTGCCCTGTCCTCAGCTCTCACAGGGAAGCATGCCTTGAAGCCAGCTGTCAACTAGCTGCATTCTTATGGCAGTGTGAAGGTAGCAGTATTCTGAGTCAGGAGGTTCCCAGATTACCACTCTACTGCACCTGGAGATACCCTCCAGGTCTGCATTGTTAACTTGCGTCTCAGAAGCCTCTGGCAAACGTCTCTGGTGAAGACGTGCGAAACTCACTCTGCAGGCAGTGTGGAACTGTGAGGGACTGAGGGTGAGCTCAACTCTCAGAAGTAAGATGATTTTGGACAAGGCGTTCAGCTACCTTCTCACATATGGAACTTAGTATGTAGCACCAGTCTACCCCAGGAATTACTGGGAAATCGCTGGATTGAGCTTGGAGGCACTAGTCTTGTGTGCCGGGAGATTCCAGTTACCTCTCCCAACACTTCCGTCAAGCAGCGAGCCTAGGCCTTTTGGAAGCGAAAGGTAGCAGCAGGCAGGATGTGGGGTACAGGCCATAAGCTCAACTCTCAGAAGTGTGTATGCATGGGAGGCAGATGTCTGCTACCCACTCGGACATGGGAGTTGGAACCTAGCTACACTCTGATTGAAGAAGGCCGTTGGAAATCGCTGTATTCAACTCAGATACACGGGAGTTCAGGCCCAGTGCTCACACATGCTTTTCCCACAACCTCTCCCAGCCACTAACATAAGGATGTTAGCAGCTACTCCTACAGTCAGGCAGGATGCGGGAGGGTTCTGCCCTGTCCTCAGCTCTCACAGGGAAGCATGCCTTGAAGCCAGCTGTCAACTAGCTGCATTCTTATGGCAGTGTGAAGGTAGCAGTATTCTGAGTCAGGAGGTTCCCAGATTACCACTCTACTGCACCTGGAGATACCCTCCAGGTCTGCATTGTTAACTTGCGTCTCAGAAGCCTCTGGCAAACGTCTCTGGTGAAGACGTGCGAAACTCACTCTGCAGGCAGTGTGGAACTGTGAGGGACTGAGGGTGAGCTCAACTCTCAGAAGTAAGATGATTTTGGACAAGGCGTTCAGCTACCTTCTCACATATGGAACTTAGTATGTAGCACCAGTCTACCCCAGGAATTACTGGGAAATCGCTGGATTGAGCTTGGAGGCACTAGTCTTGTGTGCCGGGAGATTCCAGTTACCTCTCCCAACACTTCCGTCAAACAGCGAGCCTAGGCCTTTTGGAAGCGAAAGGTAGCAGCAGGCAGGATGTGGGTTACAGGCCATAAGCTCAACTCTCAGAAGTGTGTATGCATGGGAGGCAGATGTCTGCTACCCACTCGGACATGGGAGTTGGAACCTAGCTACACTCTGATTGAAGAAGGACGTTGGAAATCGCTGTATTCAACTCAGATACACGGGAGTTCAGGCCCAGTGCTCACACATGCTTTTCCACAACCTCTCCCAGCCACTAACATTAGGATGTTAGCAGCTACTCCTACAGTCAGGCAGGATGCGGGAGGGTTCTGCCCTGTCCTCAGCTCTCACAGGGAAGCATGCCTTGAAGCCAGCTGTCAACTAGCTGCATTCTTATGGCAGTGTGAAGGTAGCAGTATTCTGAGTCAGGAGGTTCCAAGATTACCACTCTACTGCACCTGGAGATACCCTCCAGGTCTGCATTGTTAACTTGCGTCTCAGAAGCCTCTGGCAAACGTCTCTGGTGAAGACGTGCGAAACTCACTCTGCAGGCAGTGTGGAACTGTGAGGGACTGAGGGTGAGCTCAACTCTCAGAAGTAAGATGATTTTGGACAAGGCGTTCAGCTACCTTCTCACATATGGAACTTAGTATGTAGCACCAGTCTACCCCAGGAATTACTAGGAAATCGCTGGATTGAGCTTGGAGGCACTAGTCTTGTGTGCCGGGAGATTCCAATTACCTCTCCCAACACTTCCGTCAAGCAGCGAGCCTAGGCCTTTTGGAAGCGAAGGGTACCAGCAGGCAGGATGTGGAGGTACAGGCCATAAGCTCAACTCTCAGAAGTGTGTATGCATGGGAGGCAGATGTCTGCTACCCACTCGGACATGGGAGTTGGAACCTAGCTACACTCTGATTGAAGAAAGCCGTTGGAAATCGCTGTATTCAACTCAGATACACGGGAGTTCAGGCCCAATGCTCACACATGCTTTTCCCACAACCTCTCCCAGCCACTAACATTAGGATGTTAGCAGCTACTCCTACAGTCAGGCAGGATGCGGGAGGGTTCTGCCCTGTCCTCAGCTCTCACAGGGAAGCATGCCTTGAAGCCAGCTGTCAACTAGCTGCATTCTTATGGCAGTGTGAAGGTAGCAGTATTCTGAGTCAGGAGGTTCCCAGATTACCACTCTACTGCACCTGGAGATACCCTCCAGGTCTGCATTGTTAACTTGCGTCTCAGAAGCCTCTGGCAAACGTCTCTGGTGAAGACGTGCGAAACTCACTCTGCAGGCAGTGTGGAACTGTGAGGGACTGAGGGTGAGCTCAACTCTCAGAAGTAAGATGCTTTTGGACAAGGCGTTCAGCTACCTTCTCACATATGGAACTTAGTATGTAGCACCAGTCTACCCCAGGAATTACTAGGAAATCGCTGGATTGAGCTTGGAGGCACTAGTCTTGTGTGCCGGGAGATTCCAATTACCTCTCCCAACACTTCCGTCAAGCAGCGAGCCTAGGCCTTTTGGAAGCGAAGGTAGCAGCAGGCAGGATGTGGAGGTACAGGCCATAAGCTCAACTCTCAGAAGTGTGTATGCATGGGAGGCAGATGTCTGCTACCCACTCGGACATGGGAGTTGGAACCTAGCTACACTCTGATTGAAGAAGGCCGTTGGAAATCGCTGTATTCAACTCAGATACACGGGAGTTCAGGCCCAGTGCTCACACATGCTTTTCCCACAACCTCTCCCAGCCACTAACATAAGGATGTTAGCAGCTACTCCTACAGTCAGGCAGGATGCGGGAGGGTTCTGCCCTGTCCTCAGCTCTCACAGGGAAGCATGCCTTGAAGCCAGCTGTCAACTAGCTGCATTCTTATGGCAGTGTGAAGGTAGCAGTATTCTGAGTCAGGAGGTTCCAAGATTACCACTCTACTGCACCTGGAGATACCCTCCAGGTCTGCATTGTTAACTTGCGTCTCAGAAGCCTCTGGCAAACGTCTCTGGTGAAGACGTGCGAAACTCACTCTGCAGGCAGTGTGGAACTGTGAGGGACTGAGGGTGAGCTCAACTCTCAGAAGTAAGATGATTTTGGACAAGGCGTTCAGCTACCTTCTCACATATGGAACTTAGTATGTAGCACCAGTCTACCCCAGGAATTACTGGGAAATCGCTGGATTGAGCTTGGAGGCACTAGTCTTGTGTGCCGGGAGATTCCAATTACCTCTCCCAACACTTCCGTCAAACAGCGAGCCTAGGCCTTTTAGAAGCGAAGGGTACCAGCAGGCAGGATGTGGAGGTACAGGCCATAAGCTCAACTCTCAGAAGTGTGTATGCATGGGAGGCAGATGTCTGCTACCCACTCGGACATGGGAGTTGGAACCTAGCTACACTCTGATTGAAGAAGGCCGTTGGAAATCGCTGTATTCAACTCAGATACACGGGAGTTCAGGCCCAGTGCTCACACATGCTTTTCCCGCAACCTCTCCCAGCCACTAACATTAGGATGTTAGCAGCTACTCCTACAGTCAGGCAGGATGCGGGAGGGTTCTGCCCTGTCCTCAGCTCTCACAGGGAAGCATGCCTTGAAGCCAGCTGTCAACTAGCTGCATTCCTATGGCAGTGAGAGGTAGCAGTACTCTGAGTCATGAGGTTCCAAGATTACCAGTCTACTGCACCTGGTGATACCCTCCAGGTCTGCATTGTTACCCTGCATCTCAGAAGCCTCTGGCAACGTCTCTGCTAAGACCCTGCGAAACTCACTCTGCAGGGAGTGTGGAACTGTGAGGGACTGAGGCTGAGCTCAACTCTCAGAAGTAAGATGCTTTTGGACAAGGCGTTCAGCTACCCTCTCACGTATGGAACTTAGTATGTAGCACCAGTCTACCACAGGAATTACTAGGAAATCGCTGGACTGAGCTTGGAGGCACTAGTCTAGTGTGCCGGGTGATTCCAATTACCTCTCCCAGCACTTCCGTCAAACAGGGAGCCTAGGCCTTTTAGAAGCCAAGGGTACCAGCAGGCTGGATGTGGAGGTACAGGCCATAAGCTCAACTCTCAGAAGTGTGTATGCATGGGAGGCAGATGTCTTCTACCCACTCGGACATGGGAGTTGGAACCTGGCTACACTCTGATAGATGAAAGCCGTTGGAAATCGCTTTTTTTCAACTCAGATACACGGGAGTTCAGGCCCAGTGCTCACACATGCTTTTCCCGCAACCTCTCCCAGCCACTAACATAAGGATGTTAGCAGCTACTCCAACAGTCAGGCAGGATGCAGGAGGGTTCTGCCCTGTCCTCAGCTCTCACAGGGAAGCATGTCTTGAAGCCAGCTGTCAACTAGCTGCATTCCTATGGCAGTGAGAAGGTAGCAGTACTCTGAGTCAGGAGGTTCCAAGATTACCACTCTACTGCACCTGGAGATACCCTCCAGGTCTGCATTGTTAACTTGTACTCAGAAGCCTCTGGCAATCGTCTCTGGTGAAGACGTGTGAAACTCACTCTGCAGGCAGTGTGGAACTGTGAGGGACTGAGTCTGAGCTCAACTCTCAGAAGTAAGATGCTTTTAGACAAGGCGTTCAGCTACATTCTCACATATGGAACTTAGTATGTAGCACCTGTCTGCCACAAGAATTACTGGGAAATCGTGAATTGAGCTTGGAGGCACTCGTCTTGTGTGCCGGGAGATTCCAATTACCTCTCCCAGCACTTCCGTCAAACAGCGAGCCTAGGCCTTTTAGAAGCCAAGGGTACCAGCAGGCTGGATGTGGAGGTACAGGCCATAAGCTCAACTCTCAGAAGTGTGTATGCATGGGAGGCAGATGTCTGCTACCCGCTCGTACATGGGATTTGGAACCTAGCTACACTCTGGTTGAGGAAAGCCGTTGGAAATCGCTGTATTCAACTCAGATACACGGGTGTTCACGCCCAGTGCTCACACATGCTATTCCCCAAACTCTCCAGCACCTAACATAGGATGTTAGCAGCTACCTCTACAGTCAGGCAGGATGCGGGAGGGTTCTGCCCTGACCTCAGCTCTCACAGGGAAGCATGCCTAGAACCAGGTCAACTAGCTGCGTTCTATGGCAGTGAGAAGGTAGCAGTATTCTGAGTCAGTTGGTTCCAAGATTACCACTCTACTGCACCTGAGATACCGGTCCTATGTCTGCATTGTTAAGTTGCGTCTCAGAAGCCTCTGGCAAACGTCTCTAGTGAAGACGTGCGAAACTCACTCTGCAGGCAGTGTGGAACTGTGAGAGACTGAGGGTGAGCTCAACTCTCAGAAGTAAGATGCTTTGGACAAGGCGTTCAGCTAACTTCTCAGCATATGGAACGTTAGTATGTAGCACCTGTCTAGCACAAGGATTACTACGGAAATCGCTGATTGAGCTTGGAGGCACTAGTCTTGTGAGCCGGGAGACTCCAATTACCTCTCCCAGCACTTCCGTCAAACAGCGAGCCTAGGCCTTTTAGAAGCCAAGGGTACCAGCAGGCTGGATGTGGAGGTACAGGCCATAAGCTCAACTCTCAGAAGTGTGTATGCATGGGAGGCAGATGTCTGCTACCCGCTCGTACATGGGATTTGGAACCTAGCTACACTCTGGTTGAGGAAAGCCGTTGGAAATCGCTGTATTCAACTCAGATACACGGGAGTTCAGGCCCAGTGCTCACACATGCTTTTCCGCAACCTCTCCCAGCCACTAACATTAGGATGTTAGCAGCTACTCCTACAGTCAGGCAGGATGCGGGAGGTTTCTGCCTGTCCTCAGCTCTCACAGGGAAGCATGTCTTGAAGCCAGCTGTCAACTAGCTGCATTCCTATGGCAGTGAGAAGGTAGCAGTATTCTGAGTCAGGAGGTTCCAAGATTACCAGTCTACTGCACCTGGAGATACCCTCCAGGTCTGCATTGTTACCCTGCGTCTCAGAAGCCTCTGCAAAAGTCTCTGGTGAAGACCTGCAAACCTCAATCTGCAGGCAGTGTGGAACTGTGAGGGACTGAGGATGAGCTCAACTCTCAGAAGTAAGATGCTTTTGGACAAGGCGTTCAGCTACCCTCTCACGTATGGAACTTAGTATGTAGCACCAGTCTACCACAGGAATTACTAGGAAATCGCTGGACTGAGCTTGGAGGCACTAGTCTTGTGTGCCGGGTGATTCCAATTACCTCTCCCAGCACTTCCGTCAAACAGCGAGCGTAGGCCATTAAAAGCCCAGGGTAACAGCAGGCTGGATGTGGAGGTACAGGCCATAAGCTCAACTCTCAGAAGTGTGTATGCATGGGAGGCAGATGTCTGCTACCCACTCGGACATGGGATATGGAACCTGGCTACACTCTGATTGATGAAAGCCGTTGGAAATCGCTGTATTCAACTCAGATACACGGGAGTTCAGGCCAGTGCTCACACATGCTTTTCCCGCAACCTCTCCCAGCCACTAACATAAGGATGTTAGCAGCTACTCCTACAGTCAGGCAGGATGCGGGAGGGTTCTGCCCTGTCCTCAGCTCTCACAGGGAAGCATGTCTTGAAGCCAGCTGTCAACTAGCTGCATTCCTATGGCAGTGAGAAGGTAGCAGTACTCTGAGTCAGGAGGTTCCAAGATTACCACTCTACTGCACCTGGAGATACCCTCCACGTCTGCATTGTTAACTTGTACTCAGAAGCCTCTGGCAATCGTCTCTGGTGAAGACGTGTGAAACTCACTCTGCAGGCAGTGTGGAATTGTGAGGGACTGAGGGTGAGCTCAACTCTCAGAAGTAAGATGCTTTTGGAGAAGGCCTTCAGCTACCTTCTCACATATGGAACTTAGTATGTAGCACCTGTCTACCACAAGAATTACTGGGAAATCGTGAATTGAGCTTGGAGGCACTCGTCTTGTGTGCCGGGATATTCCAATTACCTCTCCCAGCACTTCCGTCAAACAGCGAGCCTAGGCCTTTTAGAAGCCAAGGGTACCAGCATGCTGGATGTGGAGGTACAGGCCATAAGCACAACTCATAGAAGTGTGTATGCATGGGAGGCAGATGTCTGCTACCCGTTCGTACATGGGATTTGGAACCTAGCTACACTCTGGTTGAGGAAAGCCGTTGGAAATCGCTGTATTCATCTCAGATACACGGGAGTTCAGGCCCAGTGCTCACACATGCTTTTCCCGCAACCTCTCCCAGCCACTAACATTAGGATGTTAGCAGCTACTCCTACAGTCAGGCAGGATGCGGGAGGGTTCTGCCCTGTCCTCAGCTCTCTCAGGGAAGCATGTCTTGAAGCCAGCTGTCAACTAGCTGCATTCCTATGGCAGTGAGAAGGTAGCAGTATTCTGAGTCAGGAGGTTCCAAGATTACCGGTTACTGCACCTGGGGATACCCTCCAGGTCTGCATTGTTACCGTGCGTCTCAGAAGCCTCTGGCAAACGTCTCTGGTGAAGACCTGCGAAACTCAGTCTGCAGGCAGTGTGGAACTGTGAGGGACTGAGGCTGAGCTCAACTCTCAGAAGTAAGATGCTTTTGGACAAGGCGTTCAGCTACCCTCTCACGTATGGACCTTAGTATGTAGCACCAGTCTACCACAGGAATTACTAGGAAATCGCTGGACTGAGCTTGGAGGCACTCGTCTTGTGTGCCGGGAGATTCCAATTACCTCTCCCAGCACTACCGTCAAAGAGCGAGCCTAGGTCTTTTAGAAGCCAAGGGATACCAGCAGGCTGGATGTGGAGGTACAGGCCATAAGCTCAACTCTCAGAAGTCTGTATGCATGGGAGGCAGATGTCTGCTATCCACTCGGTCAAGGGAGTTGGAACCTAGCTACACTCTGATTGAGGAAAGCCGTTGGAAATCGCTGTATTCAACTCAGATACACGGGAGTTCAGGCTCAGTGGTCACACATGCTTTTCCCGCAACCTCTCCCAGCCACTAACATTAGGATGTTAGCAGCTACTCCTACAGTCAGGCAGGATGCGGGAGGGTTCTGCCTGACCTCAGCTCTCACAGGGAGCATGCCTAGAAGCCAGCTCACACCTAGCTGCGTTCTTATGGCAGTGAAAATGTAACAGTATTCTGAGTCAGGACTTTCCAAGATTAGCACTCTACTGCACCTGGAGATACCGCCCAGGTCTGCATTGTTAAGTTGCGTCTCACAAGCCTTTGGCAAACGTCTCTGGTGAAGACGTGCAAAACTTACTATGCAGGCAGTGTGTAACTTTGAGGGACTGAGGGTTAGCTCAACTCTCCGAAGTAAGATGCTTTTGGACAAGGCGTTAGCTACATTCACACATATATGGAACTTAGTATGTAGCACCAGTATACCACAGGAATTACTAGGAAATCGCTGGATTTAGATAGGAGGCACTAGTCTTGTGAGCCGGGAGACTCCAATTACCTCTCCCAACACTTCCGTCACGCAGCAGGCTTAGGCCTTTTCGAAGCGGAGGGTACCCGCAGGCCGGATGTGGAGGTACAGGCCGTAAGCTCGACTGTCAGAAGTAAGCATGGGAGGCAGTTGTCTGCAAGCCACTCGGGCATGGGAGTTGGAAGCTAGCTACACTCTGTTTGAAGAAGGCCATTGGAAAACGCTGTATTCAACTCACATACACGTGAGTTCAGGCCCAATGCTTACACATGCTATTCCCCAAACTCTCCCAGCACCTAACATAAGGATGTTAGCAGCTACGTCTACAGTCAGGCAGGATGCGGGAGGGTTGTGCCTGACCTCCGTTCTCACAGGGAAGCAGGCCTAGAAGCCAGCTCTCAACTAGCTGCGTTCTTATCGCAGTGAGAAGGTAGCAGTATTCTGAGACAGGAGGTTCCAAGATTACCACTCTACTGCACCTGTAGATACCGCCCAGGTCTGCATTGTTAAGTTGATTCTCACAAGCCTTTGGCAAACGTCTCTGGTGAAGACGTGCGAAACTCACTCTGCAGGCAGTGTGGAACTGTGAGGGACTGAGGGTGAGCTCAACTCTCAGAAGTAAGATGCTTTTGGACAAGGCGTTCAGCCACCATTTCACATATGGAACTTAGTATGTAGCACCAGTCAACCACAGGAATTACTAGGAAATCGCTGGATTGAGCTTTGAGGCACTAGTCTTGTGTGCCTGGAGACTCCAATTACCTCTCCCAACACTTCCGTCAAGCAGCAGTTCTAGGCCTTTTCGAAGCGAAGGGTACCTGCAGGGAGGATGCGGAGGTACAGGCCAAAAGTTCAATTCTCAGAAGTGTGTATGCATGAGAGGCAGATGTCTGCTACCCACTCGTTTAGGGAAGTTGGAACCTAGCTACACTCTGATTTTAGAAGGCCTTTGTAAATCGCTGTATTCAACTCAGATACACGTGAGTTCAGATCCAATGCTGACACATGCTATTCCCCCAACCTCTCCAAGCACCTAACATAAGGATGTTAGCAGCTACCTCTACAGTCAGGCAGGATGCGGGAGGGTTCTGCCCTGACCTCAGCTCTCACAGGGAAGCAGGCCTAGAAGCCAGCTCTCACCTAGCTGGGTTCTTATGGCAGTGAGAAGGTAGCAATATTCTGAGTCAGTAGGTTCCAAGAGGACCACTCTACTGCACCTGGAGATACCGTCTATGTCTGCATTGTTAAGTTGCGTCTCACAAGCCTTTGGCAAACGTCTCTGGTGAAGACGTGCGAAACTCACTCTGCAGGCAGTGTGGAACTGTGAGGGACTGAGGGTGAGCTCAACTCTCAGAAGTAAAATGCTTTTGGACAAGGCGTTCAGCTACCTTCTCACATATGGAACTTTGTATGTAGCACCACTCTACCAGAGGAATTATTGGGAAATCGCTGGATTTAGATTGGAGGCACTAGTCTTGTGTGCCTGGAGACTCCAATTACCTCTCCCAACACTTCCGTCACGCAGCAAGCTTAGGCCTTTTCGAAGCGGAGGTACCTGCAGGCAGGATGTGGAGGTACAGGCCATAAGCTCAACTCTCAGAAGTGTGTATGCATCGGAGACAGATGTCTGCTACTCACTCGGGCATGGGAGTTGGAACCTAGCTACACTCTGATTGAAGAAGGCCATTGGAAAACGCTGTATTCAACTCACATACACGTGAGTTCAGGCCCAATGCTTACACATGCTATTCCCCCAACCTCTCCCAGCACCTAACATAAGGATGTTAGCAGCTACCTCTACAGTCAGGCAGGATACGGGAGGGTTCTGCCTGACCTCAGCTCTCACAGGGAAGCAGGCTTAGAAGTCAGCTCTCAACAAGCTGCGTTCTTATCGCAGTGAGAAGGTAGCAGTATTCTGAGTCAGTAGGTTCAAAGATTACCACTCTACTGCACCTGGTAGATACCGTCCCAGGTCTGCAATGTTAAGTTGCGTCTCACAAGCCTTTGGAAACCTCTCTGGTGAAGACGTGCGAAACTCAGTCTGCAGGCAGTGTGGAACTGTGAAGGACTGAGGGTGAGCTCAACTCTCAGAAGTAAGATGCTTTTGGACAAGGTGTTCAGCCACCTTCTCACATATGGAACTTAGTATGCAGCACCAGTCTACCACAGGAATTACTAGGAAATCGCTGTATTTAGATAGGAGGCACTATTCTTGTGAGCCGGGAGACTCCAATTACATCTCCCAACACTTCCGTCACGCAGCAGGCTTAGGCCTTTTCGAAGCGCCGGGTACCTGCAGGCAGGATGTGGAGGTACAGGCCATAAGCTCAACTCTCAGAAGTGTGTATGCATGGGAGACCTATGTCTGCTACCCACTCGGGCATGGAAGTTGGAACCTAGCTACACTCTGATTGAAGAAGTCCGTTGGAAAACGCTGTATTCAACTCAGATACACGTGAGTTCAGGCTCAATGGTTACACATGCTATTCCCCAACCTCTCACAGCACCTAACATAAGGATGTTAGCAGCTACCTCTACAGTCAGGCAGGATGAGGGAGGCTTCTGCCTTCACCTCAGCTCTCACAAGGAAGCAGGCCTAGAAGTCAGCTCTCAAAAAGCTGTGTTCTTATCGTAGTGAGAAGGTAGCAGTATTCTGAGTCAGTAGGTTCCAAGATTACCACTCTGCTGCACCTGGAGATACGGTCTAAGTCTGCATTCTTAAGTTGCGTCTCACAAGGCTTTGGCAAACGCCTCTGGTGAAGACGTGCGAAACTCACTCTGCAGGCAGTGTGGAACTGTGGGAGACTGAGGGTGAGCTCAACTCTCAGAAGGAAGATGCTTTTGGACAAGGCGTTCAGCTACCTTCTCACATATGGAACTTAGTATGTAGCACCAGTCAACCACAGAAATTACTAGGAAATCGCTGTATTTAGATTGGAGGCACTAGTCTTGTGTGCCTGGAGACTCCAATTACCTCTCCCAACACTTCCGTCACGCAGCAGGCTTAGGCCTTTTCGAAGCGAAGGGTACCTGCAGGGAGGATGTGGAGGTACAGGGAAAAGCTCAACACTAAGAAGTGTGTATGCATGAGAGGACTGATGTCTGCTACCCACTCGGTTATGGAAGTTGGAACCTAGCTACACTCTGATTTAGAAGGCCATTGTAAATCGCTGTATTCAACTCAGATACACGTGAGTTCAGGACCCAATGCTTACACATGCTATTCCCCAACCTCTCCCAGCACCTAACATAAGGATGTTAGCAGCTATATCTACAGTCAGGCAGGATGCGGGAGGGTTCTGCCCTGATCTCAGCTCTCACAGGGAAGCAGGCCTAGAGCCAGCTCTCAGCTAGCTGCGTTCTTATCGGCAGTGAGAAGGTAGCAGTATTCTGAGTCAGTCGGTTCCAAGATGACCACTCTACTGCACCTGGAGATACCGTCTAAGTCTGCATTGTTAAGTTGCGTCTCACAAGCTTTGGCAAACGTCTCTGGTGAAGACGTGTGAAACTCACTCTGCAGGCAGTGTGGAACTGTGAGGGACTGAGGGTGAGCTCAACTCTCAGAAGTAAGATGCTTTGGACAAGACTTCAGCTACCTTCTCACATATGGAACTTTGTATGTAGCACCAGTCTACCACAGGAATTATTGGAAAATCGATGGATTTAGATTGGAGGCACTACTCTTGTGTGCCTGGAGACTCCAATTACCTCTCTCACCACATCAGTCACGCAGCAGGCTTAGGCCTTTTCGAAGCGAGGGTTATCTGCAGGCGGGATGTGGATGTACAGGCCGTAAGCTTGACTCTCAGAAGTAAGCATGGGAGGCAGTTGTCTGCAAGCCACTAGAACATGGGAGTTGGAACCTAGCTACACTCTGATTGAAGAAGGCCATTAGAAAACGCTGTGTTCAACTCAGATACACGTGTGTTCAGGCCCAATGCTTACTCATGCTATTCCCTAAACCTCTACCAGCACCTAACATTAGGATGTTAGCAGCTACGCCTACAGTCAGGCAGGATGCGGGAGGGTTCTGCCCTGACCTCAGCTCTCACAGGGAAGGAGGCCTAGAAGTCATCTCTCAACAAGATGCGTACTTATCGCAGTGAGAAGGTAGCAGTATTCTGAGTCAGGAGGTTAAAAGATTACCACTCTACTGCACCTGGTGATAGCGCCCAGGTATCCATTGTTAAGTTGCGTCTCACAAGCCTTTGGCAAACGTCTCTGGTGAAGACGTGCGAAACTCTCTCTGCAGGCAGTGTGGAACTGTGAGGGACTGAGGGGGAGCTCAATTCTCAGAAGTAAGATGCTTTTGGACAAGGCGTTGACCCACCTTTTCACATATGGAACTTAGTATGCAGCAGCAGTCTACCACAGGAATTACTACGAAATCGCTGGATTGAGCTTGGAGCCATTAGTCTTGTGTGCCTGGAGACTCCAATTACCTCTCCCAACACTTCCGTCAAGCAGCAGGTCTAGGCCTTTTCTTTTTTTTTTTTTTTTTTATTGGTGTTCAATTTACTAACATTCAGAATAACACCCAGTGCCCGTCACCCATTCACTCCCACCCCCCGCCCTCCTCCCCTTCTACCACCCCTAGTTCGTTTCCCAGAGTTAGCAGTCTTTACGTTCTGTCTCTCTTTCTGATATTTCCCACACATTTCTTCCCCCTTCCCTTCTTTTCCCTTTCACTATTATTTATATTCCCCAAATGAATGAGAACATATAATGTTTGTCCTTCTCCGACTGACTTACTTTCCTCAGCATAATACCCTCCAGTTCCATCCACGTTGAAGCAAATGGTGGGTATTTGTCATTTCTAATAGCTGAGTAATATTCCATTGTATACATAAACCACATCTTCTTTATCCATTCATCTTTCGTTGGACACCGAGGCTCCTTCCACAGTTTGGCTATCGTGGCCATTGCTGCTATAAACATCGGGGTGCAGGTGTCCCGGCGTTTCATTGCATTTGTATCTTTGGGGTAAATCCCCAACAGTGCAATTGCTGGGTCGTAGGGCAGGTATATGGCAGGTCTAGGCCTTTTCGAAGCCAAGGTACCTGCAGGTAAGATGGGGAGGTACAGGCCTTAAGCTCACCTCTCAGAAGTAAGCATAGGAGGCAAATATCTGCTACCCACTAGTACATGGGAGTTGGAAACTAGCTACACTCTGATTGAAGAAGGCCGTTGGAAAACGCTGTATTCAACTCAGATACACGTGAGTTCAGGATCAATGGTTACACATGCTATTCCCCCAAACTCTAACAGCACCTAACATAAGGATGTTAGCAGCTACCTCTAGAGTCAGGCAGGATGCGGGAGGGTTCTGCCCTGACCTCAGCTCTCACAGGGAAGCATGCCTAGAAAGCAGCTCTCACCTAGCTGCGTTCTTATGGCAGTGAGAAGGTAGCAGTATTCTGAGTCAGTAAGTTCCAAGATTACCACTCTGCTGCACCTGGAGATACGGTCTAAGTCTGCATTCTTAAGTTGCGTCTCACAAGGCTTTGGCAACGCCTCTGGTGAAGACGTGGGAAACTCACTCTGCAGACAGTGTGGAACTGTGAGAGACTGAGGGTGAGCTCAACTCTCAGAAGTAAGATGATTTTGGACAAGGCGTTCAGCTACCTTCTCACATATGGAACTTAGTATGTAGCACCAGTCAACCACAGAAATTACTAGGAAATCGCTGGATTTAGATTGGAGGCACTAGTCTTGTGTGCCTGGAGACTCCAATTACCTCTCCCAACACTTCCGTCACGCAGCAGGCTTAGGCCTTTTCGAAGTGAAGGGTACCTGCAGGCAGGATGTGGAGGTACAGGCCAAGAGCTCAACTCTCAGAAGTGTGTATGCATGAGACGCAGATGTGTTCTACCCACTCGTTTAGGCAAGTTGGAACCTAGCTACACTCTGATTTTAGAAGGCCTTTGTAAATCGCTGTATTCAACTCAGATACACGTGAGTTCAGACCCAATGCTTACACATGCTATTCCCCCAACCTCTCCCAGCACTTAACATAAGGATGTTAGCAGCTAGGTCTACAGTCAGGCAGGATGCGGGAGGGTTCTGCCATGACCTCAGTTCTCACAGGGAAGCAGGCCTAGAAGCCAGCTCTCACCTCGCTGCGTTCTTACGGCAGTGCGAAGGTAGCAATATTCTGAGTCAGTAGGTTCCAAGATTACCACTCTACTGCACCTGGAGATACCGCCTAAGTCTGCATTGTTAAGTTGCGTCTCACAAGCCTTTGGAAAGGTCTCTGGTGAAGACATGCGAAACTCACTCTGCAGGCAGTGTGGAACTGTGAGGGACTGAGGGTGAGCTCAACTCTCAGAAGTAAGATGCTTTTGGACAAGGCGTTCAGCTACCATCTCACATATGGAACTTTGTAGGTAGCACCAGGCTACCACAGGAATTATTGGGAAATCGCTGTATTTAGATTGGAGGCACTAGTTTTGTGTGCCTGGAGACTACAATTACCTCTCCCTCCACTTCCGTCACACAGCAGGCTTAGGCCTTTTCGAGCGAGGGGTATCTGCAAGCGGGATGTGGATGTACAGGCCGTAAGCTTGACTCTCAGAAGTACGCATGGGAGGCAGATGTCTGCAAGGCACTAGTACATGGGATTTGGAACCTAACTACACTCTGATTGAAGAAGGCCATTAGAAAACGCTGTATTCAACTCAGATACACGTGTGTTCAGGCCCAATGCTTACTCATGCTATTCCCCAAACCTCTACCAGCACCTAACATTGGGATGTTAGCAGCTACGCCTACAGTCAGGCAGGATGCGGGAGGGTTCTGCCCTCACCTCAGCTCTCACAGGGAAGCAGGCCTAGAAGTCAGCTCTCAACAAGCTGCGTTCTTATCGCAGTGAGAAGGTAGCAGTATTCTGAGTCAGAGGTTAAAAGATTACCACTCTACTACACTTGGTGATACCGCCCAGGTCTACATTGTTAAGTTGCGTCTAACAAGCCTTTGGCAAACTTCTCTGGTGAAGACGTGCGAAACTCACTCTACAGGCAGTGTGGAACTGTGAGGGACTGAGGGTGAGCTCAACTCTCAGAAGTAAAATGCTTTTGGACAAGGCGTTCAGCTACCTTCTCACATATGGAACTTTGTATGTAGCACCAGTCTACCACAGGAATTATTCGGAAATCGCTGGATTTAGATTGGAGGCACTACTCTTGTGTGCCTGGAGACTCCAATTACCTCTCCCACCACTTCCGTCAGGCAGCAGGCTTTCGCCTTTTCGAAGCGAGGGGTATCTGCAGGCGGGATGTGGAGGTACAGTCCGTTAGCTCGACTGACAGAAGTAAGCATGGGAGGCAGTTGTCTGCAAGCCACTAGAACATGGGAGTTGGAACATAGCTACACACTGAAGAAGGCCGTTGGATGACGCTATATTCAACTCACATACACGTGAGTTCAGGCCCAATACTTACACATGCTATTCCCCCAACCTCTCCCAGCACCTAACATAAGGATGTTAGCAGCTACGTCTACAGTCAGGCAGGATGCGGGAGGGTTCTGCCCTGACCTCAGCTCTCACAGGGAAGCATGCCTAGATGCCAGCTCACACCTAGCTGCGTTCTTATGGCAGTGAGAAGTTGGCAGTATTCTGAGTCAGAACTTTCCAAGATTACCACTCTACTGCACCTGGAGATACCGCCCAGGTCTGCATTGTTAAGTTGCGTCTCACAAGACTTTGGCAAACGTCTCTGGTGAAGACGTGCGAAACTCACTCTGCAGGCAGTGTGGAACTGTGAGGGACTGAGGGTGAGCTCAACTCTCAGAAGTAAGATGCTTTTGGACAAGGCGTTCAGCGACCTTTTCACATATGGAACTTAGTATGCAGCACCAGTCTACCACAGGTATTACCAGGAAATCGCTGGATTGAGCTTGGAGGCACTAGTCTTGTGTGCCTGGAGACTCCAATTACCTCTCCCAACACTTCCGTCACGCAGCAGGTCTAGCCTTTTTCGAAGCGAAGAGTACATGCAGGCAGGATGTGGAGGTACAGGCCGTAAGCTCAACTCTCAGATGTAGCATGGGAGGCATATATCTGCTACCCACTAGTACATGGGAATTGGAACCTAGCTACACTCTGATTGAAGAAGGCTGTTGGAAAACGCTGTATTCAACTCAGATACACGTGAGTTCAGGCTCAATGGTTACACATGCTATTCCCCCAACCTCTCCCAGCACCTAACATAAGGATGTTAGCAGCTACGTCTACACTCAGACAGGATGAGGGAGGGTTCTGCCCTCACCTCAGTTCTCACAGGGAAGCATGCCTAGAAAGCAGCTCTCACCTACCGGCGTTCTTATGGCAGTGAGAAGGTAGCAGTATTCTGAGTCAGTAAGTTCCAAGATTACCACTCTGCTGCACCTGGAGATACGTTCTAAATCTGCATTCTTAAGTTGCGTCTCACAAGGCTTTGGCAAACGCCTCTGGTGAAGACGTGCGAAACTCACTCTGCAGACAGTGTGGAACTGTGAGAACCTGAGGGTGAGCTCAAATTTCAGAAGTAAGATGCTTTTGGACAAGGCGTTCAGCTACCTTCTCACATATGGAACTGAGTATGCAGCACCAGTCTACCACAGGAATTACTAGGAAATCGCTGGATTTAGATTGGAGGCACTAGACTTGTGTGCCTGGAGACTCCAATTATCTCTCCCACCACTTCCGTCACGCAGCAGGCTTAGGCCTTTAGAAGCGATGGGTATCTGCAGGCGGGATGTGGAGGTAAAGGCCGTAAGTTCGACTCTCAGAAGTAAGCATGGGAGGCAGTTGTCTGCAAGCCACTAGTACATGTGAGTTGGAACGTAGCTACACTCTGATTGAAGGAGGCCATTAAAAAACGCTGTATTCAACTCACATACACGTGAGTTCAGACCCAATGCTTACACATGTTATTCCCCCAACCTCTCCCAGCACCTAACATAAGGATGTTAGCAGCTATGTCTACAGTTAGGCAGGATGCGGGAGGGTTCTGCCCTGACCTCAGTTCTCACAGGGAATCATGCCTAGAAAGCAGCTCTCACCTAGCTGCGTTCTTATGGCAGGGAGAAGGTAGCAGTATTCTGAGTCAGTAGGTACCAAGATTACCACTCTGCTGCACATGGAGATACGGTCTAAGACTGCATTCTTAAGTTGCGTCTCACAAGCCTTTGGCAAACGTCTCTGGTGAAGACGTGCGAAACTCACTCTTCAGGCAGTGTGGAACTGTGAGGGACTGAGGGTGAGCTCAACTCTCAGAAGTCAGATGCTTTTGGACAAGGCGTTCAGCTACCTTCTCACATATGGAACTTAGAATGTAGCACCTGTCTACCACAGGAATTACTAGAAAAACGCTGGACTGAGCTTGGAGGCACTAGTCTTGTGTGCCGGGAGATTCCAATTATCTCTCCCAACACTTCCGTCAAACAGCGAGCCTAGGCCTTTTAGAAGCCAAGGGTACCAGCAGGCTGGATGTGGAGGTACAGGCCATAAACTCAACTCTCAGAAGTGTGTATGCATGGGAGGCAGTTGTCTGCTACCCACTCGGACATGGGATTTGGAACCTGGCTACACTCTGATTGAAGAAAGCCGTTGGATACCGCTGTATTCAACTCAGATACACGGGAGTTCAGGCCCAGTGCTCACACATGCTTTTCCTGCAACCTCTCCCAGCCACTAACATAAGGATGTTAGCATCTACTCCTACAGTCAGGCAGGATGCGGGAGGGTTCTGCCCTGTCCTCAGCTCTCAAAGGGAAGCATGTCTTGAAGCCAGCTGTCAACTAGCTGCATTCCTATGGCAGTGAGAAGGTAGCAGTACTCTGAGTCAGGAGGTTCCAAGATTACCAGTCTACTGCACCTGGAGATACCCTCCAGGTCTGCATTGTTAACTTGTACTCAGAAGCCTCTGGCAATCGTCTCTGGTGAAGACGTGTGAAACTCACTCTGCAGGCAGTGTGGAACTGTGAGGGACTGAGGGTGAGCTCAACTCTCAGAAGTCAGATGCTTTTGGACAAGGCGTTCAGCTACCTTCTCACATATGGAACTTAGTATGTAGCACCTGTCTACCACAGGAATTACTAGAAAAACGCTGGACTGAGCTTGGAGGCACTAGTCTTGTGTGCCGGGAGATTCCAATTATCTCTCCCAACACTTCCGTCAAACAGCGAGCCTAGGCCTTTTAGAAGCCAAGGGTACCAGCAGGCTGGATGTGGAGGTACAGGCCATAAACTCAACTCTCAGAAGTGTGTATGCATGGGAGGCAGATGTCTGCTACCCACTCGGACATGAGATTTGGAACCTGGCTACACTCTGATTGAAGAAAGCCGTTGGATATCGCTGTATTCAACTCAGATACACGGGAGTTCAGGCCCAGTGCTCACACATGCTTTTCCTGCAACCTCTCCCAGCCACTAACATAAGGATGTTAGCATCTACTCCTACAGTCAGTCAGGATGCAGGAGGGTTCTGCCCTGTCCTCAGCTCTCACAGGGAAGCATGTCTTGAAGCCAGCTGTCAACTAGCTGCATTCCTATGGCAGTGAGAAGGTAGCAATATTCTGAGTCAGGAGATTCCAAGATTACCAGTCTACTGCACCTGGAGATACCCTCCAGGTCTTCATTGTTACCCTGCGTCTCAGAAGCCTCTGGCAATCGTCTCTGGTGAAGACGTGTAAAAATCACTCTGCAGGCAGTGTGGAACTGTGAGGGACTGAGGGTGAGCTCAACTCTCAGAAGTAAGATGCTTTTGGACAAGGCGTTCAGCTACCTTCTCACATATGGAACGTAGTATGTAGCACCTGTCTATCACATGAATTACTGGGAAATCGTGAATTGAGCTTGGAGGCACTTGTCTTGTGTGCCGGGAAATTCCAATTACCTCTCCCAACACTGCCGTGAAACAGCGAGCCTAGGCCTTTTGGAAGCGAAAGGTACCTGCAGGCAGGATATAGGGTTACAGGCCATAAGCTCACCTCTCAGAGGTGTGTATGCATGGGAGGCAGATGTCTGCTACCCACTCGGACATGGGAGTTGGAACCTAGCTACACTGTGATTGAAGAAGGTCTTTGGAAATCGCTGTATTCAACTCAGTTACACGTGAGTTCAGGCACAAACATTCCACCTGTTTTCTCACAACCTTTCCCAGCCACTAACATGAGGATGTTAGCAGCTCCGTCTACAGTCAGGCAGCATGCGGGAGGGTTGTTCCCTGTCCTTAGCTCTCACAGGGAAGCATGCCTTGAAGCCAGCTGTCAACTAGCTGCATTCCTATGGCAGTGAGAAGGTAGCAGTATTCTGAGTCAGGAGGTTCCAAGATTACCACTCTACTGCACCTGGAGATACCCTCCAGGTCTGCATTGTTAACTTGTACTCAGCAGCCTCTGGCAATGGTCTCTGGTGAAGACGTGCGAAACTCACTCTGCAGGCAGTGTGGAACTGTGAGAGACTGAGGGTGAGATCAACTCAAGGAAGTATGATGCTTTTAGACAAGGCGTTCAGCTACCCTCTCACGTATGGAACTTAGTATGTAGCACCAGGCTACCACAGGAATTACTAGGAAATCGCTGGACTGAGCTTTGAGGCACTAGTCTTGTGTGACGGGAGATCAAATTACCTCTCCCAACACTTTCGTCAAACAGGGAACCTAGGCCTTTTAGAAGCCAAGGGTACCAGCAGGCTGGATGTGGAGGTACAGGCCATAAGCTCAACTCTCAGAAGTGTGTATGCATGGGAGGCAGATGTCTGCTACCCACTCTGACATGGGAGTTGGAACCTGGCTACACTCCTATTGAAGAAGGCTGTTGGAAATCGCTGTATTCAACTCAGATACACGTGAGTTCAGGCCCAGTGCTCACACATGCTTTTCCCGCAACCTCTCCCAGCCACTAACATAAGGATGTTAGCAGCTACTCCTACAGTCAGGCAGGATGCGGTAGGGTTCTGCCCTGTCCTCAGCTCTCACAGGGAAGCATGTCTTGAAGCCAGCTGTCAACTAGCTGCATTCCTGTGGGAGTGAGAAGGTAGCAGTATTCTGAGTCAGGAGGTTCCAAGATTACCACTCTACTGCACCTGGAGATACCCTCCAGTTCTGCACTGTTAACTTGTATTTAGAAGCCTCTGGCAATCGTCTCTGGTGAAGACGTGTGAATCTCACTCTGCAGGCAGTGTGGAACTGTGAGGGACTGAGGGTGAGCTCAACTCTCAGAAGTAAGATGCTTTCGGACAAGGCGTTCAGCTACCTTCTCACATATTGAACTTAGTATGTAGCACCTGTCTACCACAAGAATTACTGGGAAATCGTGAATTGAGCTTGGAGGCACTCGTCTTGTGTGCCGGGAGATTCCAATTACCTCTCCCAGCACTTCCGTCAAACAGAAGCCTAGGCCTTTTAGAAGCCAAGTGTACCAGGAGGCTGGATGTGGAGGTACAGGCCATAAGCTCAACTCTCAGAAGTGTGTATGCATGGGAGGCAGATGTCTGCTACCCACTCGGACATGGGATTTGGAACCTAGCTACACTCTGATTGAGGAAAGCCATTGGAAATCGCTGTATTGAACTCAGATACACGGGAGTTCAGGCCCAGTGCTCACACATGCTTTTCCCTCAACCTCTCCCAGCCACTAACATTAGGATGTTAGCAGCTACTCCTACAGTCATGCAGGATGCGGGAAGGTTCTGCCTGTCCTCAGCTCTCACAGGGAAGCATGTCTTGAAGCCAGCTGTCAACTAGTTGCATTCCTATGGCAGTGAGATAGTAGCAGTATTCTGAGTCAGGAAGTTCCAAGATTACCAGTCTACTGCACCTGGGGATACGCTCCAGGTGTGCATTGTTACCCTGCGTCTCAGAAGCCTCTTTCAAACGTCTCTGGGGAAGACGTGCGAAACTCACTCTGCAGGCAGTGTGGAACTGTGAGGGCCTGAGGCTGACCTCAACTGTCAGAAGTAAGATGCTTTTCGACAAGGCGTTCAGCTACCTTCTCACAAATGGAACTTAGTATGTAGCACCAGTCTACCACAGGAATTACGAGGAAATCGCTGGACTCAGCTTGGAGGCACTAGTCTTGTGTGCCGGGAGATTCCAATTACCTCTCCCAGCACTTCCATCAAAAAGCGAGCCTAGGTCTTTTAGAAGCCAAGGGTACCAGCAGGCTGGATGTGGAGGTACACGCCATAAGTTCAACTCTCAGAAGTGTGTATGCATGGGAGGCAGATGTCTGCTACCCACTCCGACATCGGAGTTGGAAGCTAGCTACACTCTGATTGACGAAAGCCGTTGGAAATCGCTGTATTCAACTCAGATACACGGGAGTTGAGGCCCAGTGCACACACATGCTTTTCTCGCAACTTCTCCCAGCCACTAACATTAGGATGTTAGCAGCTACTCCTACAGTCAGGCAGGATGCGGATGGTTCTGCCCTGTCCTCAGCTCTCACAGGGAAGCATGTCTAAAAGCCAGCTGTCAACTAGCTGCATTCCTATGGCAGTGAGAAGGTAGAAGTATTCTGAGTCAGGAGGTTCCAAGATTACCACTCTACTGCAACTGGAGATACCCTCCAGGTCTGCATTGTTAACTTGTACTCAGAAGCCTCTGGCAAACGTCTCTGTGAAGACGTGTGAAACTCACTCTGCAGGCAGTGTGGAACTGTGAGGGACTGAGGGTGAGCTCAACTCTCAGAAGTAAGATGCTTTTGGACAAGGCGTTCAGCTACTTTCTCACATATGGAACTTAGTATGTAGCACCTGACTACCACAAGAATTACTGGGAAATCGTGAATTGAGCTTGGAGGCACTCGTCTTGTGTGCCGGGATATTCCAATTACCTCTCCCAGCACTTCCGTCAAACAGCGAGCCTAGGCCTTTTAGAAGCCAAGCGTACCAGCAGGCTGGATATGGAGGTACAGGCCATAAGCTCAACTCTCAGAAGTGTGTATGCATGGGAGGCAGATGTCTGCTACCAACTCAGACATGGGAGTTGGAACCTATCTACACTGTGAATGAAGAAGTTTTTTGGAAATCGCTGTATTCAACTCCATTACACGTGAGTTCAGGCACAAGAATTCCACCTGCTTTTCTCACAACCTTTCTCAGCCACTAACATGAGGATGTTAGCAGCTCCGTCTACAGTCAGGCAGCATGCAGGAGGGTTGTTCCCTGTCCTTAGCTCTCACAGGGAAGCATGCCTTGAAGCTAGCTGTCAACTCGCTGCACACCTATGGCAGTGAGAAGGTAGCAGTATTCTAAGTCAGGAGGTTCCAAGATTACCACTCTACTGCACCTGGGGATACCGTCCAGGTCTGCATTGTTAACTTGCGTCTCAGAAGCCTCTGGCACACGTCTCTGGTGAAGACGTGCGAAACTCACTCTGCAGGCAGAGTGGAAATGTGAGGGACTGAGGGTGAGCTCAACTCACAGAATTATGATGCTTTTAGACAAGGCGTTCAGCTACCCTCTCACGTATGGAACTTAGTATGTAGCACCAGTCTACCACAGGAATTACTAGGAAATCGCTGTACTGAGCTTAGAGGCACTAGTCTTGTGTGCCGGGTGATTCCAATTACCTCTCCCAGCACTTCCGTCAAACAGCGAGCCTAGGCCTTTTAGAAGCCAAGGGTATCAGCAGGCTGGATGTGGAGGTACAGGCCATAAGCTCAACTCTCAGAAGTGTGTATCCATGGGAGTCTGATGTCTGCTACCCACTCGGACATGAGATATGGAACCTGGCTGCACTCTGATTGATGAAAGCCGTTGGAAATCGCTGTATTCAACTCAGATACACCGGAGTTCAGGCCCAGTGCTCACACATGCTTTTCCCGCAACCTCTCCCAGCCACTAACATTACGATGGTAGCAGCTATGTCTACACTCAGGCAGGAAGCGGGAGGGTTCTGCCCTGACCTCAGCTCTCACAGGGAAGCATGGGTAGAAGGCAGCTCTCAACTAGGTGCGTTCCTATGGCAGTGAGAAGGTAGCAGTATTCTGAGTCAGGAGGTTCCAAGATTACCACTCTACTGCAACTGGAGATACCCTCCAGGTCTGCATTGTTAAGTTGCGTCTAACAAGACGTTGGCAACGTCTCTGGTGAAGACTTGCGAAACTCACTCTGCAGGCAGTGTGGAACTGTGAGGGACTGAGGGTGAGCTCAACTCTCAGAAGTAAGATGCTTTTGGACAAGGCGTTCAGCTACCTTCTCACATATGGAACTTAGTATGTAGCACCAGTCTACCCCAGCAATTACTAGGAAATCGCTGGAATTATATTGGAGGCACTAGTCTTGTGTGACTGGAGACTCCAATTACGTTTCACAACACTTCAGTCACGCAGCAGGCTTAGGCCTTTTCTTTTTTTTTTTTTTTTATTCATGATAGTTACAGAGAGAGAGAGAGGCAGAGACACAGCCAGAGGGAGAAGCAGGCTCCATGCACCGGGAGTCCGATGTGGGATTCGATCCCGGGTCTCCAGGATCGCGCCCTGGGCCAAAGGCAGGCGCCAAACCGCTGCGCCACCCAGGGATCCCGGCTTAGGCCTTTTCGAAGCGAAGGGTACCTGCAGGCAGGATGTGGAGGTACAGGCCTTAAGCTCAACTCTCAGAAGTAAGCATGGCAGGCAGATGTCTGCAACCCACTAGTACATGGGAGTTGGAACTGGCTACAATCTGATTGACGAAGGCCGTTGGAAAACGCTGTATTCAACTCAGATACACGTGAGTTCAGGCCCAATGCTGACACATGCTATTCCCCCAACATCTCCAGCACCTAACATAAGGATGTTAGCAGCTACGTCTACACTCAGGCAGGATGCGGGAGGGTTCTGCCCTGTCCTCAGATCTCACAGGGAAGCATGACTAGAATCCAGCTCTCCCCTAGCTGCGTTCTTACGGCAGTGAGAAGGTAGCAGTATTCTGAGTCAGGAGGTTCCAAGATTACCACTCTACTGCACCTGGAGATACCATCCTTGTCTGCATTGTTAAGTTGAGTCTCACAAGTCTTTGGCACACGTCTCTGGTGAATACGTGCAAAACTCACTCTGTAGGCAGTATGTAGCACCAGTCTACCACAGGAATTACTAGGAAATCGCTGGATTGAGCTTGGAGGCAAGACTCTTGTGTGCCTTGAGACTCCAATTATGGGATCCCTGGGTGGCGACTGCCTTTGGCCCAGGGCGCCATCCCGGAGACCCGGGATCGAATCCCACATCGGGCTCCCGGTGCATGGAGCCTGCTTCTCCCTCTGCCTGTGTCTTTGCCTCTCTCTCTCTCTGTAACTATCATAAATAAATAAAAAATAAAATAAAATAAAATAAAAAGGTAGCAGTATTCTGAGTCAGGAGTTTCCAAGTTTACCACTCTACTGCACCTGGAGATACCGTCCAGGTCTGCATTGTTAAGTTGCGTCTCACAAGCCTTTGGCAAACGTCTCTGGTGAAGACGTGCGAAACTCACTCTGCAGGCAGTGTGGAACTGTGAGGGACGAGGGTGAGCTCAACTCTCAGAAGTAAGATGCTTTTGGACAAGGCGTTCAGCTACCTTCTCACATATGGAACTTAGTAGCACCAGTGTACCATAGGAATTACTAGGAAATCGCTGGATTGAGCTTGGAGGCACTAGTCTTGTGTGCCTGGAGACTCCAATTACCTCTCCCAACATTTGTGTCAAGCACCGAGTCTAGGCCTTTTAGAAGAGAAGGGTACCTGCAGGCACGATGTGGAGGTACAGGCCGTAAGCTCAACTCTCAGAAGTAAGCATGGGAGGCCGATGTCTGCAACCCACTAGTACATGGGAGTCGGGACTTTGCTACACTCTGATTGAAGAAGGCCGTTGGAAAACGGTGTATTCAACTCAGATACACGTGAGTTCAGGCCCAATGCTGACACTTGCTATTTCCCCAACCTCTCCCAGCACCTAACATAAGGATGTTAGCAGTTATGTCTTCACTCAGGCAGGATGCGGGAGGGTTCTGCCCTGACCTCAGCTCTCACAGGGAAGCATGCCTATAAGTCAGCTCTCACCTAGCTGCCTTCTTATGGCAGTGAGAAGGTAGCAGTATTCTGAGTCAGGAGGTTCCAAGATTACCACTCTACTGCATCTGGAGATACCGTCCAGGTCTGCATTGTTAAGATGCGTCTCACAAGTCTTAGGCAAACGTCTCTGGTGAAGACGTGCGAAACTCCCTCGGCAGGCAGTGTGGAACTGTGAGGGACTGAGGGTGACCTCAACTCTCAGAAGTAAGATGCTTTTGGACAAGGCGTTCAGCTACCTTCTCACATATGGAACTTAGTATGTACCACCAGTCTACCACAGGAATTACTAGGAAATCGCTGGATTGAGCTTGGAGGCACTAGTCTTGTGTACCTGGAGACTCTAATTACCTCTCCTAAAACTTCCGTCACTCAGCAGTCCTAGGCCTTTTAGAAGCGAAGATACCTGCAGGCACGATGTGGAGGTACAGGCCATAAGCTCAACTCTCAGAAGCGTGTATGCATGGGATGCAGATTTCTGCTACCCACTCGGACATGGGAGTTGCAACCTAGCTACACTCTGATTGAAGAAGGCCATTGAAAAACGCTGTATTCAACTCAGATACACGTGAGTTCAGGCCCAATGCTTACACATGCTATTCTCCAAACCTCTCCCAGCACCTAACATATGGATGTTATCAGCTACGTCTACAGTCAGGCATGATGCGGGAGTGTTCTGCACTGAACTCAGCTCTCACAGAGAAGCATGCCTAGAAGCCAGCTCTCAACTAGCTGCGTTCTTATGGCAGTGTGAAAGTAGCAGTATTGTGAGTCAGGAGGTTCCAAGCTTACCTCTCTATTGCACCTGGAGATACAGTCCAGGTCTGCATTGTTAAGTTGCGTCTCGCAAGCGTTTGGCTAACGACTCTGGTGAAGACGTGCGAAACTCACTCTGCAGGCAGTGTGGAACTGTGAGGGACTGAGGGTGAGCTCAACTCTCAGAAGTAAGATGCTTTTGGACAAGACGTTCAGCTACCTTCTCACATATGGAACTTAGTATGTATACCAGTCTACCACAGGAATTACTAGGAAATCGCTGGATTGAACTTGGAGGCACTAGTCTTGTGTGCCTGGAGACTCCAATTACCTCTGCCAACACTTCCGTCACGCAGCAGGTCTAGGCCTTTTAGAAGCGAAGGGTATCTGCAAGCGGGATGTGGAGGTGCAGGCCGTAAGCTCAACCCTCAGAAGTAAGCATGGGAATCAGATGTCTGCAACCCACTAGTATATGGGAGTTGGAACCTGGCTACACTCTGATTGAAGAAGGCCGTTGGAAAACCCTGTATTCAACTTAGATACACGTGAGTTCAGGCCCAATGCTGACACATGCTTTTCCCCCAACCTCTCCCAGCACCTAACATAAGGATGTTAGCAGCTATGTCTACACTCAGACCGGATGCGGGAGGGTTCTGCCCTGACCTCAGCTCTCACAGGGAAGCATGCCTCGTAGCCATCTCTCACCTAGCTGCGTTCTTATGGCAGTGAGAAAGTAGCAGTATTGTGAGTCAGGAGGTTCCAAGATTACCACTCTACTGCACCTGGAGATACCGTCCAGGTCTGCATTGTTAAGTTGCGTCTCACAAGCCTTTGGCAAACATCTCTGGTGAAGACGTGCGAAACTCACTCTCCAGGCGGTGTGGAACTGTGAGGGACTGAGGGTGAGCTCAACTCTCAGAAGTAAGATGCTTTTGGACAAGGCGTTCAGCTACCTTCTCACATATGGAACTTAGTATGTAGCACCAGTCTACCACAGGAATTACTAGGAAATCACTGGATTGAGCTTGGAGGCACTAGTCTTGTGTGCCTGGAGACTCCAATTACCTCTCCTAACACTTCCGTTACTCAGCAGTCCTAGGCCTTTTAGTATCGAAGGGTACCTGCAGGCACGATGTGGAGGTACAGGCCATAAGCTGAACTCTCAGAAGCGTGTATGCATGGGATGCAGATGTCTGCTACCCACTCGGACATGGGAGTTGGAACCTAGCTACACTCTGATTGAAGAAGGCCATTGGAAAACGCTGTATTCAACTCAGATACACGTGAGTTCAGGCCCAATGCTTACACATGCTATTCCCCAAACCCCTCCCAGCACCTAACATAAGGATGTTAGCAGCTACGTCTACAGTCAGGCAGGATGCGGGAGGGTTCTGCACTGAACTCAGCTCTCACAGAGAAGCATGCCTAGAAGCCAGCTCTCAACTAGCTGCGTTCTTATGGCAGATAGAAGGTAGCAGTATTCTGAGTCAGGAGGTTCCAAGATTACCACTCTACTGCACCTGGAGATAACTTCCATGTCTGCATTGTTAACTCGCGCTCAGAAGCCTCTGGCAAACGTCTCTGGTGAAGACCTGCGAAACTCAATCTGCAGGCAATGTGGAACTGTGTGGGACTGAGGGTGAGCTCAACTCTCAGAAGTAAGATGCTTTTGGACAAGGCGTTCAACTACCTTCTCACATATGCAACTTAGTATGTAGCACCCGTCTACCACAGGAATTACTAGGAAATCGCTGGATTGAGCTTGGAGGCACTAGTGTTGTGTGCCGGGAGATTCCAATTACCTCTCCCAACACTTCCGTCAAGCAGCGAGCCTAGGCCTTTTAGAAGCCAAGGGTACCAGCAGGCTGGATGTGGAGGTACAGGCCATAAGCTCAACTCTCAGAAGTGTGTATTCATGGTAGGCAGATGTCTGCTACCCACTCGTACATGCGAGTTGGAACCTAGCTACACTCTGATTGAAGGTCTTTGGAAATCGCTGTATTCAACTCAGATACACGTAAGGTCAGGAACAACGATTCCACATGAGAATTGGAGCCAGAACATATAGACATCTAACACTGGGAAAGGAACTAGGGGTGGTAGAAGGGTAGGAGGGCGGGTGATGGGGAGAATTGTGATTGACACTGAGGGGGGCACTTGACGTGATGAGCACTGGGTGTTATTATGTATGTTGGTAAATTGAACACAAATAAAAACTTAATTTATTAAAAAAAAGATTCATGGTAACTAATGAGAATGAAGATACAACCGTTCAAAATCTTTGGAATGCAGCACAAGCAGTCCTAAGGGGGAAATACATCACAATAGAATCCTCCATTCAAAATCTGAAAAGAACTCGAATACAAAGGTAACCTTACACATAAACTAGCTAGGGAAAAAAACAGCAGATAGATCCTACACCCAGCAGAGCAAGAGAGTTATTTAAGATTCGAGCAGAACTCAACGAAATCGAGACCAGAAGAACTGTAGAACAGATCAACAAAACCAGGAGTTGGTTTTTTGAACGAATTAATAAGATACATAAACCATTAGCCAGCCTTATTAAAAAGAAGAGAGAGAAGATTCAAATTAATAATATCATGAATAAGAAAGGAGAGATCACTACCAACACCAAGGAAATACAAATGATTTTAAAAACATATTATGAACAGCCATATGCCAACAAATTAGGCAATCTAGAAGAAAGGAATGGACGCATTCCTGGAAAGCCAGAACTACCAAAACTGGAAGAGAAGAAATAGAAAACCTGAACAGGCCAATAAGCAGAGAGAAATTCAAGCAGTCATCCAAAACTTCCCAAGACACAAAAGACCAGGGCGAATTCTAGCAACCTTTAAAGAAGAAACCATACCTATCCTAACTAAATCTTTGGAAAGATAGAAAAGATATTGTACTT